>NC_073302.1:63080508-63383008 GCF_027595985.1 Sorex araneus | reverse complement strand
ACCCGTGGGGCCTAGTAACATCAAGTCCATGTGCGCCTTGTGTCCATGTGACTGAACATATGTGTTACCCAAGCACATGTGTTGCTGCATCTCCCCTCTAGAGATGTGTACTGGGGCTCGCTCTGCCTTTGGAGAAGCCTGCATTCTCACTTTCTCTCCCTCCTTCCCCTTTCCTAATAACCCTCCAAATAAAATCTGTTTTCACTTCACCTCTTGTCTATTCCTGAAATTATTTTCTGCGAGATAAGACAAAGTACCTGGGAATCTTGGGTAAGGCCTAGGACTGACTTATCTTTCCTGCAAAGTGCAAATCCTCACTCAACTGGTGTCCGTGACTTTCCGAGAAATTGGGTGGTGGGGATCAATTCTGACATCAGGTGTGTCTTGGCGGTCATCTTGTGGGCTGGTGGGACTTGAAGTCTTTGAAGCGCAGGGGCTCATTGTACCAATCCTAGCCCTACCAGCGAGACCCAGGGTGGAGAGGCAGATTGGGAGAAAGTGACCAGCCCTGCCCTCTCTGCCTCACATAATATACCAGAGTGGGTCCACCAACCTCATACTCATTTTGTTCCTGCTGGAGCTTCTCTCCGAGGGGGTCCAGCCTTCTCTGGGTCTATTACTGGCACCAGGAAGGTCTTAGCAGGCCTGAGCTCACAAGATGGGTTCTTGGCAGCTGCAGGGCTATTGGTTTCATTACTTCCTTGAAATTCCATTGCCATAGGGGCCCTTCCCTGTCTAACTACTTATGTCAGTGTCTTGAAAACATTTAAATTAGAATTTAAACATTACTGAGCTCAAGGATTGTCACCGTCACTGTTATCCCGTTGCTTATCAATTTGCTCGAGCAGGCACCAGTAATGTCTCCATTGTGAGACTTATTGTTACTGTTTTTGGCAGCTCAAATATGCCATGGTGGCTTGCCAGGCTCTGTCTTGTGGGCGAGATACTCTCAGAAGCTTGTCCTGCTCTCTGAGAGGGGCAAAGAAATCAAACCCTGGTTGGCCACTTGCAAGGCAAACACCCTACCCGCTGTGCTATTGCTCCAGCTCAAGGATTGATATTAAGAAATTGTGTTTGTGAACTGATCTATCCACATCCCATGCTGGTGGGTAGATTTGAGAGGGACTATCCAGATTCAGCTTGGATTCCTGTTCTAGACAGAAAGAAAAAACCTGCTTCTGTAATCATATTACATGAAACTGCTTCAAGCTAAATGGCTTGTAGTCTTTGTAAATGAATTGCCAGTAGTTATTCTCTGCTGATTACTGGAAAGGCCAAGTATGCAGGAAGCGAAGATTGAAGAATGGCCTCCGGCAAAAGAAGCAGGAGTAAAATTCTGAGTCTAGATGGTTTAATTTGGGATTCTTTGCTCTTTTGATTTTGAAACAATCATATATCAAAACAATCATTTCCATATTCAAACACATTTTGACAAAGATTGATATGCTTTAAAAAACTGCAATTGGGAGTGATTCTTTTCAAAACGGCATTTTAATTTTACTTCCAATGTTATTTGCTTAGATTTATCATTACATATTACTTTGTTTAATTAATAATAAGATGTATTATTGTCTAATTAATTAGAAACATAGTTTTTCCCTCTTGACCCTGGCACTTAAGGAAACGTGTCAAATGGTAGGGAAAGACAAACATTGGCTTTTCTCCTGCTCAATTATATTAAAGAGAAGCAACTTCTGAATGAAAAAGAATGATGATGACTGAATATTGAATAGAAAAACCTTTGAAATAACTCTTGTTCTTGTGAATTTTAACACATAAGCAATTGATATCTGATATAGCATTTTTTCCAATTGCTAGCTCAGGAAATTAATATTTTCAGAGTATGCTCAATTTACATTCAAGTAATTAAATATGGAGTATAAAAATACTGTGAGTGTAAAATACAAATTCATTGTTATCTTACATGTTCATTAATATATTCTTTTACTTATCAATTTACCATTATCAAGACCATGACATACATTGTATTTAAGCAAAATAAAATGATTCAGATGAGATAGTGCACATGCAATGACAAGACCCCCGAGAACACTGTACATACGAAGTGTAATAAAATTATCCCATACTGATTACTTCTCTAAGTAATAAGGAGGTCCAACCTCCTCCCAAGCAGAGTTGCTGAGAAAATTTAGGAGCAAGATCTTTTCTTATAAAATTATACTTTGTCTCTGGATATGCCTAGAACCATGCTACAGCACGGTTATTAAATAAAACTTTACAGGATGAACGCATGGTTAAACAAATAAAAGCAAACAAGAAAAATCAATCCCTAGGTTTTCCTTGAATAAACTAAAGTTGTTAAGCTTTATTTTAATGCTAAGTCAAGAAAAAAAATTCTCTATAGCTTGAAACTAACATATGTCATTTGGAGTTATGTTTTATGAAATAATGAGACTGTCACTTGTCTTACTGTCTAAGACACTAGATTCATATATTGCCTTAACTATATTCACACACACACCAGAAAAAAAACTTGAATCTATAGTTTGTGACATTTGAAGTTTATACAATGATAGAAAGGCTTTCTGTAAGAAAAAAATTTAAATAATTGCTACTATAAAATTGGGTACAAATCTTTTCGAAAAGAACACGTAAGAGAAGGAAACCAGGATTCAGTTTCATTAGCTTCAGGCCAAATTGACCTCCACACCTAATAAACTAATTGTACAAATATTGGTATTTTGATCATTGCAGAACCCAAATGAACTATCTGATAGTGTAAAAATACTTAAACATCTTTAGCAAAACACAGGTATAATAAAAAATGTTTTCCCAATTATTAGCATTAGCAAACAACCTCCTTAAGAATATATTGTAAGATGAATCCCCAAAGAACAAAAATTTACTGTATAACTGAACAAATACAATCCTTTTAGTGCCACTTAACTGACCATTTTCTGTAGAAGTTCAAGTGGGAATAGAAAAATCCTGCCCAATTTCACACTGTGTGCACTGTGATTTAGTACCTGGAAACTCTTTAGTCACACCCTGGTATCTTATCTACTTTCTAGGTATGTCTGTTTTATTCTCTATATCAAAACTCTAAGCTGCTATCTCTGCTAACCCAAACAATGCAAAAGGACAAGAATCTCCATTGTGCCCTTATCTTCCTGTTTTCTCCATACAGTTGAGAAAGGAGTTCTTAAAAGCCTAAAGATGCAGACTCCCTCCATTAAGATAATAAGGTTGTGCTGAGGATCTGGAATTTACTTGCCAAAGTCCAGAAGCTGAAAATTGAACAAATATGGTGATTAAAAAGCTTTGAGCTTGACATACTGTGCCTTTTTTAAAATTTATTTTCATAACTATGATTCCATGTGATTAGTGAAGGATGAAGTGCTCATTCGACCTTAAATAAATTGTGGGAGTACTGCATTTTTTAATAAAAATACAAAATCAGAAATTTCATTCTTCTCATAAAATTTATGCACATGAAATAAATTTGATTTTTTTCTAGGTTAAAATAAACATTAGTGAGCCTAAAATTATAATTAATGAACATGGGCACTTTCACCAAAATAGGTATTAAAACTCACATGTTTCTATATACATGGAACAACAAAATACTCAATGGCAGTAGCTGTGATTTTTTGGCTTGTTTGTTTGTTTGGGGGTCACACCTCCTGTCTCTGTACTCAGGAATCACTCCAGGCAGGCTCAGGGAACCATATAGGATGACAGGAATTGAAACTACGTTAGCTACAAGCAAGACAAGCATTCTGTTCTCTGTACTATCTCTCCTGCCGAAATATTATCAATGATTTTTTTAATGACTTTGAAAATATTCCCCCAATAACATGAAATGCACTGTACTGAAGCGAAATAATATGATTCAGATGAGATAGTGCACATGCATTGGTAAAACCCCCAGATGCCCCCCTCCCCCAGAAAACACTATACCTACTGATAATTTCTCTAATATTGGGCCTCCCCCCAAGCAGAGTTGTTGAGCAAATTCGGGAGCAAGACTGCTTCTTATATGATTATACCTTGTCTCTGGATATGCCTAGAACCACGCTACAATGCAGTTATTGAATAAAAGTTTACAGGGCCTATGAAAAGGAGCCTCAAGCATAATGGAACTGGCAAAGGAACCCATGTATGAAAGACCTGGGGCCGAGATCTCCAAGGCTGCTCAGATCAGGACTGAAACTCTCTTGTCCTGATCCCCCATTTTCCAGTAGCTAGGCAGTCACACCCAGAAACTTCCACCCAGTGCTGTGTAAACCCATCAACAGTCAACATCTAGAGACTATAAAACCAAGCTACCAGAAGAGTGACACACAGTCTCTTGCCCCCATGCCTGACTGTCTTCACTGGGGCCCCTCAGAGGGGATGGGTTACATTTCCCTCTCTGCTCCGAGCAGAGCCTTGACAGTTGAAGAACTTTGGAATCCAGCCACAGCCATGCTCAAGGCCACTCTCCACACGTTCGGACAAGCCTCACACATGAAAGAACCGGCAGAAGAACCCAGGAGTGCAGGACCCAGGGCCGAGATCTCTAAGGCTGCTTGGATCAGGACTGGGCCTCTTCCACCCAGATCCCCTATTTACCAGTAGCTAGGCAGTCACACCCAGAAACTGCCCCTCTGGCGCTGTGTAATCCAATCAATGGCCAACATCCAGAGACTATAAATCCAAGCTCCCGGAAGCTAGTAGCCTAGTTCTACCTCTTGAAGAACCTGACATCTACCGAGAGTCTATTGCCCACTCAGGAGCGCCTGGCAAGCTCCCCGTGGCATATTCATATTCCAAATACAATAACAGGTAATACATACCTCTCGGAGAGCCTGGAAAGCTACCAAGAGTATCCTGCCCACATGGCAGAACCTGGCAAGCTACACGTGGCATATTCAATATGCCAAAAACAGTAACGATAGGTCTCATTCCCCTGACCCTGAAAGAGCCTCTCTTTAGGAAAGATGAGTAAAGAGAGGCTGCTAAAATATGAGGGCTGAGTGTAATAGAGATGTTACTGGTGCCCGCTCGAGTAAATCTATGAACAACAGGATGACAGTGATACAGTGATGAAAAGATGAATGCATTGTCAAACAAACAAAGGCAAATGAATACTAAGTTAGGATAAAGAATTTCTCTATTGCTTGATGCAAACTGTTGCCCCCATTATGTGAAAAGCTCAGTTCACTAGCCCAGTTCTCAGGTGGGAGCCCCTCACCCACACTCCCTATCCCAAAATAAAAAAAATTAAACACTTTTTTTTTAGTAAAATCTTCATGTTCGGTTTTATTTTGGACATTTTTATACCCCAAACATTTTTTTTAACAAATGCTTAGAAGGATTTTAAACTTGTTGCTCTCTTAGCTTTCTCCAAATATGAAATAGTGTAATACTTGCTATAATGCATAGCATGAACATATGGTTAGTTGGCTCACTGTCCACAGAACCTTGGATTTAAATTCTATGTTTTCTGATCATTTTTCATTCCCTTACTGTGTTTCATTAAATTGCACATATGAGAATTTCTATAGCTGCATTAGCTATTTAAATAATCATTTGTTACTTTAAACTGCATAATTATAAAAACCAATGATATGAGTTTCAATAAAGAGGGTTGCGGGCATAGCACAGCAGAAGGGCACTTGTCTTGCAAGCTGAGAAATATAAACCTAGGTAAGATCAGTGGCACTGAATATAGTCCCCTGTTCATCTTCAGGAATAGTCTCTGAGCACAGAACCAGGAGTAAGTCCTGAGCAGAACTAGGTGTGGTCCAAACACCAGGGAAATAATTATAAAAAGAAAAAATATATAACAATTTATATATTTGTTATATAAAGAAAAAAATTAAATACATGATATTAAATGGTTGAGCAAATATGAATGCTGAATTTATTAACTGGATTATCTAAAAATTCAAAACTATCAAGAATCATTCTCCTGTGTAAATTTTCATCTGTCTCCTCCCCCCACCCCTCACCCGACTGCTCTTCTTTTTTTCTCCTCCTTATATTTTGGAACCAGTGGTGATCTAGGCATCCTGTTATTTTTTTTTCTTTTTTTGGTTTTGTTTTGTTTTGGGGTCACACCTGGCGATGCACAGGGGTTACTCCTGGCTGATATACTCAGGAATTATTCCTGGTGGTGCTCGGGGGATGCTGGGAATTGAACCCAGGTTGGCCACGTGCAAGACAAATTCCCTACCAGCTGTGATATCGCTCAAGCACCCTGTCATCCTGTTTTTAACCATTGCATTTCCTCATCCTGTTACTCTAAATTCCACATATAAGTTATACTGCCCTTTGTTTATGCAGGGGGCATAGGTTACATTGGTTAATAGTTATAGAGCTTAATATCCAAACCAGGGTCAACAATAGAAAAATCTTGACAAATTTTAATAACCAGACTTAAAAAGATGCCTGTCAAGATGGCAGGCTGGGGGTAGAGGATGCTATCCCATGGAACCTGGAAATACCGGTGGAGGAAAGCTGACACTGGTGGGGAGACTGGTGATGGAACATTACATGTCTAAAACCCAAATACAAATAACTTTTTTAATCATGGTTCTTGAATAAAATTTAGAAGAAATAAAAAGTGAAGACAGAGGTGCTTAAAAAACAGAAAATAATTATTCTCCTAGGCTGGAGGCCCAAGATATGGCACTTTCCTTGGAAGTGACCCTATAGCCAAAGAAAAAGGAAAAAAAAATTCTCTCCTGTGTATTACTGGTGTGGCTCTATTGTCACCCAGGACTTCTGGGCTCAGGCATTCAATTGTTTTGTTTGGACTGGCAGGGTACCACCAGGCATGGCCCGAGAAGTATGGGAGCCCTGCACCCACACTCCCCATCCCAAAATCAAACACTTTTTTTTTAAGTCAAATCTTTGTTTGGTTTTATTTTGGACACTTTTACACCCCCAAAATTTTTTAGAAACAAATGTTTAGAAGGATTTTAAACTTGTTGCTCTCTTAGCTTTCTCCCAACATGAAGTGGTGTAATACTTGCTATAATACATAGCACGAGCATATGGTTAGTTGGCTCAGCTGTCCACAGAACCTTGGATTTAAATTTTATGTTTCCTGTTTAGCTACATTCTGTTTCCCTGACACAGACTGCACTCATACTTCCAATTAATGTATGTGCTAGTACATGGTTCATGTGTGAGAATATGGACACCTCTAGCAAAACTCATCTTCCCTCAAGCCTGTGAAATCTATAAATATAACCTTACTCTCAAAGATGACTAAAAAAATTCTGTATGCAAAGTAACTATCTTCATTTAATACAGAAATTCATTTGGAAAAGAATAGACCTTTAGAGGATGTAACATATTACAATGCACTGTTACCTTATAGACACAAATTTACTGGGCTTCCAAGGGCTAAGGTCTTTAGACAAAAAGAAAAGTTAGTCAAAATAGTACTATTATTCTTTCATGTAAGAGACTCCTCCATTTTTAGGAGGAGAGGAGACATATAGAATATACTGAATCACTAATATTCTCATTTGTAGCAAGCTTTGTAATGATAATATAGACATGTTTGTGTGCTCTCTATGACTTGTAAGTACAATTCTGGCATAAAGTTACTATTCTGGAATTACGTATTTCGTGTTGATAATAGGAATCTCTCTGGACTCTCTCAAAAGGGTTTTCTTTTTAGTAGGCTCTGTTTTTCAATCATGGCATAAAGAATTAGTTTTTTCCACTTCTTAGAGTGAGTTATATATTAACTCTCAACTTGACAGAGACTGCCAGCTACATACTGTTTAAAGTCATGAGCCTTATTGTCGTCCACATTAGAAGACGGATCTGGAAATGTGCTGCCTCAGCTACAATCTGATGTGTCCTGAGAGACAAAATTTTTCCAATGACTTCAAGAAAACCACATATTGTTGGCTCAAAAGTCATCCTGAGATTGATAAAAATAGATACACTGATCTTTACCAAAATTAACAGAGAGGGATAGTTTCTGGAGTGCAACTTAGATGCTTCACAACACAATATTACAGCTTATTTCACCAATTTCTTTCTCTCCCTCCCTCTCTCCCTGTACCTCTCTCTCTCTCACACTCACTCTCTCTCTCACACACACAGAAATAAATAATTCCAGAACAGAAGGAATAAAATCTGTTTTAAAGGGTACATACTAAAGTTAACAAGTATACATTGACAAGAAATCAAAAATTATTTTGACAAAGGTCAAGTAATAAAATTCCTGCTGAATCACTCAATGAAATTAAAGGGATTATTTTTTTTAAATTTTTTTTTTAAATTTATTTATTTTTAATTAGAGAATCACCGTGAGGGTACAGTTACAGATTTATACACTTTTGTGCTTATACTTCCCTCATACAAAGTTTGGAACCCATCCCTTCACCAGTACCCATTCTCCACCACCCGTAAACCCAGTGTCCCTCCCACCCTCCCCAATCCCATCTCCCCCCCACCCCACCCTGCCACTGTGGCAAGGCATTCCCTTCTGTTTTCTCTCTCTAATTAGCTGTTGTGGTTTGCAATAAAGGTGTTGAGTGGCCTCTGTGCTCAGTCTCTAGCCCTCATTCAGCCCGCAACTCCCTTCCCCCACATGGCCTTCGACTACAATGTAGTTGGTGATCGCTTCTCTGAGTTGACCTTTCCCCGGAACGTGAGGCCAGCCTCGAAGCCATGGAGTCAACCTCCTGGTACTTATTTCTACAGTTCTTGGGTGTTAGTCTCCCACTCTGTTATTCTATATACCATAGATGAGTGCAATCTTTCTATGTCTGTCTCTCTCTTTCTGACTCATTTCACTCAGCATGAAACTTTTCATGCCCATCCACTTGACTACAAAATTCTTGACCTCCTTTTTTCTAACAGCTGCATAGTATTCCATTGTATAGATGTACCAAAGTTTCCTCAACCAGTCATCCATTCTGGGGCATTCGGGTTTTTTCCAGATTCTGGCTATTGTAAACAGTGCTGCGATGAACATACATGTGCAGATGTTGTTTCGATTGTACTTTTTTGCCTCTCTGGGATATATTCCCAGCAGTGGTATTGCTGGGTCAAATGGGAATTCAATATCTAATTTTTTGAGAGTCGTCCAAATTGTTTTCCAGAAGGGCTGAACCAGTCGGCATTCCCACCAGCAGTGAAGAAGGGTCCCTTTCTCCCCACATCCTCTCCAACAGCGGTTGCTTTTGTTCTTTTGGATGTGTGCTAGTCTCTGTGGTGTGAGGTGGTATCTCAAAGTTGTTTTGATCTGCATCTCTCTGATGATTAGTGATGCAGAGCACTTTTTCATGTGCCTTTTGGCCATTCGTATTTCTTCCTTGGTAAAGTTTCTGTTCATTTCTTCGCCCCATTTTTTGATGGGGTTGGATGTTTTCTTCTTGTAGAGTTCAACCAGTGCTTTATATACCATTGATATCAACCCCTTATCTGATGGGTATTGTGTAAATATCCTTTCCCATTCTGTGGATAGTCTTTGTATTCTGGTCACTGTATCTCTTGCGGTGCAGAAGCTTTTTAGTTTAATGTAGTCCCATTTGTTGATCTCTGTTTTTACTAGATTGCTTAGTTCCGTGTCACCTTTGAAGATACCTTTATCTTCAATATCGTGGAGGGTTTCGCCGACTTTGTCTTCAATGTACCTTATGGTTTGTGGTCTAATGTTGAGGTCTTTAATCCATTTTGATCTGACTTTTGTGCATGGTGTCAGGTCAAGGTCTAAACCCATTTTTTTGCATGTGGTTGTCCAGTTGTGCCAGCACCATTTGTTAAAGAGGCTTTCCTTGCTCCACTTCACATCTCTTGCTCCCTTATCATCTTGCTCCACTTCACATCTCTTGCTCCCTTATTAGATGGTCATACATTTGGGGTTGTGTGTAGGGATATTCCACCCTGTTCCATTGGTCTACGGCTCTGCCTTTGTTCCAGTACCATGCTGTTTTAATTGTTACTGCTTTGTAGTAAAGTTTGAGGTTGGGGATGGTGATGCCTCCCATCATCTTTTTCCCAAGAATTGTTTTAGCTATCCTTGGACGTTTGTTATTCCATATGAATTTTAGGATTGCTTGATCCATTTCTTTGAAGAATGTCATGGGTATACTTATAGGGATCGCATTGAATCTGTATAATGCTTTAGGGAGTATTGCCATTTTGACAACATTGATTCTCTAAAGGGATTATTTTGATCAGGGGGATAGTGATGAAAAATCTCTAAAAATCAGAGATAAGAATTGGAGTATACATAAACTTAAACAGACCTTGGAAAACATAAATTGATGAGTGAATGGCTGTTAGTTTATGTAGACATGTTATACATAAGGGAAGGGGAGGAGATTATTAAACCAGTCTAGAAAATTATTAGACTAGCAAAACATAAGCAAGCATGGGTAAAATATTGTATCTATTTCCTATGCATCAGAAGCAAAGGAAGTTAGCTTTCCCAAACTGAAGTCTGTAAGAGACATGTTTGCATGCTCTCTATGACTTGGCATAAAGTTACTATTCTGGAGTTACATATTTGGTGTTTATAAAATTTAAAAAACTATTATGGCATAGTTACTTTATAGTTTTTTAAATTTTATGAAACATGAACATCTTTTTGGGAGAGATATTAGGTAGCAGCAAGTACTTTGATAACTTTGGAAAAATAAAAACTTTAAAACTAATCCCTACGAAATTTTCTATTTGAATATCAATACTATGTGGATGCGTTTTCTTGTATCTAAATTAAGAATATTGGCTTTCTCAGTGCTGAAGAGATAGCACAACAGGTACGGCTATTGCTTGTGGCTGACCCAGGTTTGATCCCTAACACCACATACATTTCTCCAAGTCCCACCATGAATCTCCCCAAGCCAGGAGTCATAAGTTGTTGGATATCATTGGTTTGTCCTTTCCCCCTAGCCACTAGGAGTTTAGGTTTATCAGTCACACCCATCAAAGTGCTCTCATTCCTTTGTTTATCTGTAACCATTTCCACCAGTTTACCTCTAATCAAACTCTGTTAATTTGTAAGGTCAGACCTTGCTAGGACAAGTGTACTTGTAAGTTAATATTGTCTTTCTCCTCTCTTATATCTTTTGGATAGTTTACCTTAAAACAATATCCTTTTTGTATGGACAAAAAAAGACATTTGTTAATATGCTTTCGTAATATGGGATTAAATTGGCTTCAAATATTATTCACTCCCAGGCATCTGCTTTCTTGACTTAAGCCTCAGCTGGCCTTGCTTCCTAGCACCCTCAAAACCAGGGTCCCAACGGGGGATGAGATGGACACAGGGCAAGCCGTGAGTTATGTGCTACCCTGGCATCGAGATGGGCCTGGCCAAAGCGCCTAATGCTTAACTATATGTTAAGAGCTTGGTCATGGGCTGTCAAGTCATGATCCAAAAGCAACGAGGAGACTAGGCCCTGCTAGGGCTAGGAAAGACTAATCTGGCCTGAGCACTGTAGTCTGAATTGAGATGACCCCCGGAGAGCAATTCTATAAGCTTAATGCGTCTCTTGCTATGTCCTTACAAAATGATTTATAATATGAATACGTTAGTCAGACAAAGAAAGGAGAAACACACCCATGGAATTCTGCTCTTGGGCAGATGTCCCGCTGAGAGAGATTCTGTCCTAGTGAAAGCATCCCCTAAGGGATAGAAATTTACCCCCTATGGTTTGTGCTGGGGGATGGGGAGATTTAAGGTAGCTGTGGGAGAGTTCCAGTGGAGAGTGTATAAAGGGAAGATCGGAATAAACTGCAAGTGAGACCAACCATCTTGGCTTCGTTCCTTCCTTCGCCTGCCTAGCCGCCCGGGCCCTTTCTTTTATTTTTGTGTTTTACACAATAAGTAACCCAAGAACATTCTTATGTATGGTTTTGGGGAATTACTGAGTATTGAGGGTACTCTTTTATCCCAAACTGGCTCTAGATTTAGTGGATGCTAGTTTTGGGTTGATTGAGTGACACTCCAAGTTATGCAACAGGGCAGACTCTAACAATGCCTACAAGTCAAATGTCCATTTAAAAATGAAATTTATTTATGACCAGAGGGATTGTGCAGTGGATATGTTGCTTGCCTTGCATGTCACAAACCAGGCTTAATTCCTGGCACTTTATATGGTTCCCAAGCACCACCAGGAGTGATCCCTGCGTACAGAATTAGAAGAAAGCCCTGAGCACTGCTGGGTATAACCCAAATCACAAAAACACATCATCAACAATAACAACAAAATAAAACAATTTTACTTTAGTTGACATACATTTATCTTTGTAAATATGAATTTCATCAGTTTGTTCTAAATAAACAATATAATAAACAAGTGCAGCAATTTTATAGGAAGCAAGAGAAATCTGAAGAGGGTGGATGGAAGTGAAAATATAGAATTTCAGGTCACAAAGAAAATGAAGTTGATGGAAGAACATTGATCCTTATGATAAAGTCTACATAGACTTTTCTTTTTATATCTTTTCTCCTATTTTATTTGTCTGTGCTATTTATACCTTTATAATACTTAAATCGTATCGAGCTATACTTATTTTCTTTCAACTTACAGTTTTTGTGAAGAATATAAAAAGGTTTTGAAAAAATATGTGCAATAGTCATAGACAACCTATAACTAAAAAAAAACTTCCTTCTTAATGACCCAAGGAAAATGCATATACATAATTGAATCAGCAAGCAGAGATCAGATATACTCTTTATAAACAAATGAGTTCAAATGATCAACTCATATGAACAAATTTTAAAAGTGGGTCATTACAATTGTGAAAACTGTCCTATAGGCCATACATGTAAAAGTAATTATATGCACAGATCATCATCATCGTCATCATCATCATCATCATCATCATCATCATCATCATCCAGTTGATCGTCGATTTTCACAAGCGGTCTCAGTACCGTCTCCATTTGTCCTAGCCCTGAGATTTTAGAAGACTCTTTTTACTCGTCCTTCCCAATGCCAATGGCGCTGTATGGAGGCTCTTTCAGGATCAGGGGATGAGACCCATCATTGTTACTGTTTTTGGCATATGAATACGCCATGGGGAGCATGCCAGAATCTCCCACGTGGGCAGGAAACTCTCTGTAGCTTGCCAGGTTCTCCAAAGAGAATTACTGCTATAAGATGTCGCTTCCGGGAGCTTGGTTTTATAGTCTCTGGATGTTGGCCATTGATGGGATTACACAGCACCGGGGGCTGTTTCTGGGTGTGACTGCCTAGCTACTGGAAAATGGGGGGTCTGGGTGGAAGAGGCCCAGTCTCAATCCAAGCAGTCTTAGAGATGTCTGCCCTAGGTCCCACACACCTGGGTTCCTCTGCCAGTTCCTTCATGCGTGAGGCTCATCCAAACATGTGGAGAGGGACCTTCAGCATGGCTGTGGCTGGATTCCAGAGGTCCTTGGCCACAGGGCCTCTGCTCGGGTCAGGGAGGGAAACTCAACCCACCCCCTCCGAGGGGCCCCAGTGAAGACAGCCAGGTGCGGGGGCAAGAGACTCTGCATATTATTTGTATGCATAGATATAAATAATATTCTATTTTAATGGGGGTGAAATTCATGATACTTAGGAAAAAATTTGTTACTAGTCACTTAGGTTTTGCTTGAATAAGAAGCATGTAGTGCCTCTGGGATGGGGGTTATACTGGGGTTCTTGGTGGTGGAACAAACATACTGGTGAAGGGATGGGTGTTTGATCATTGTATGACTGAGACTTAAACCTGAAAGCTTTGTAAATGTTCTCATGGTAATTCAATTTAAAAATTTTTTAAAAAAAGAACATGTAGTGCTGTTTGAAATTGCTGGAACTATCATTGTATGCCCAAGGTTTCTTTGCATTTTTTTTCCTAATGTAAATAGACACAAATAGAAAATTTCAATATAGTATATTTATAGTATATTTCAATATAGTATATATATAGTATAGTACATATTTTTCTTAGTAAGACTTAACACAATTTAAAAAACACAGAAATGGTATCAATGAGGTAAAGGCTTTGTGAGTTTTGTTTTAATAAATCCAAAAGACAGCTGTACTATTTCTATCATTTGTGTGTAACTTGTTTAGTCTACTGAGCTTATGTAAGACCCAATCATTTCAAAGGTTGTGAAATTTCTTAAATCCATTATAATTTAAGGTAATATCTCTGTTTTTACCATCAGAAGTGAGTGCGTAATTTTTCTACATTCAGTAACAATAAATATTACAGCATTTCATGCTTTGAAACTCTTGGCTCAGAAAATATTAAACTTAATGAGAATGGGTTAAACTTAAGCTTTCAGACAATGACACTAGATAGACATATCTTTATTTCACAGGAATTATGACGCTTTCTTTGGAGACATAGAATTCTCATTCTATTAATAAAAATAAACAATATATAAGATGAAGCCAGTCTCTTATCCAGTTTAATTAAAGGATGTTTGATTTTAATGCTTCATTGAATTTACTTTGTCCCTAACCAAATATGCAATCATAATTAAATGAACTTTAGGCAATGTTTCAGATTTAAATCCTTTCCTCCCCACACTTCAGGGAATGAATTTGCTGCAGAATGTGAATGATGGTATCCAAATAGGCAACTAAATAGTCATACATTTTAACCCCAAAGTGATGTATGATTAAGAAAATACCATACAAAAAGTATGGAAATGTCCTTAATAGTGACAACAGATCACA
This sequence comes from Sorex araneus, assembly GCF_027595985.1. Lineage (NCBI taxonomy): Eukaryota > Metazoa > Chordata > Mammalia > Eulipotyphla > Soricidae > Sorex > Sorex araneus. Next base: position 63,368,369 of record NC_073302.1, on the reverse strand, counting down.
TTTTCAATAGATATTGAGTTATGAAATACAGTTGATAGCACTGTAGCACTGTCATCCCATTGTTCATCAATTTGCTTGAGCGGGCACCAGTAATGTCTCCATTGTGAGACTTGATGTTACTGTTTTTGGCAAATCAAATTCACCATGGGTAGCTTGCCATGCTCTGTCGTGGGGGTGGGATACTCTCGGTAGCTTGCCAGGCTCTCCAAGAGGGATGGAGGAATCGAACCCGGGTCGGCCTCGTGCAAGGCAAATGCCCGATCGCTCCAGTTGATAAAACAAAGGATATTTATTTATTTACTTATTCATTATTTATTTATTGTTTTTGGTTGGGGATATACCTGGCAGTGTTCAGTTTCTGTACTCAGTGATGTTACCCTGGGGACCATAAGGAGTTCTGAGATTGAACCCGGGTTAGCCACAGGCAAGACAAGTGTCATCTCTCCTCTGTACTATCTCTCTGGTCAGAAAGAAATTTTCTAAGCCACTCTAAGAATAGTGATTTCTACAGAATTTGTTTTACTTATTAATTTTGTTTATGATCTATTTCATATCATGTGATCAACGCTATTTTTAGGGAGCACAAAAGAGGTTCTTTATCTTGTGGTTTTTATATTTTGCTGATTCAAAGTATTCAGGAACTCTAGATTCCAGGGTCCATGCTAGAACCATCAAAAGAAAGTTTTAGAGAGGTATCTGGGGATCAGAATCTAAATTTTTTATAGGGCTTGATCTTAGCAGAGCTGAGTCTTCATGACTGAGCATGCAGAACTGATGGTATTCAGTGGTAAACACATTCATACTCAAAGTCCCGTCTGGCTGTCCTTGTGGGTCATCAGAGCTATAACCTATGTTAAGTGGAATCTAAATATCTGAAGTCGCTTTTCTATATATCCTAATGATATACCACAGCTGATAAATTTCTTCAAACTAAGAAGCAGTATTTGTATAAAGGAAAATTGATTAAATTAAGAGAGTCATTAAATCTTTCAAGCCAAGATATCTCTTTTGGAAACATATACATATGGAATCAAAATTCAGAGAATCATCCTTACAGTACTGGATAATGGTCATATATGGCCACTGAGTCAGCAATGTATAGTACACAGAATGTCTGGTTTGTTACTGGTAGATACATATTTCAGGATTTTAAGGGTTGGGGACTGAGTTGCCTTTATACAAGCAGAATGGTCAAATGTCCTTCTCACTATCAAGATCCTGAAAATACATCTGTACCACGATAATACTGAAAAGGGAACAGGGTGGGGGGCACGGACAGCTTGGGCAAAATGCTGTATTGACATGTTCCAACTGGATTCACAAACACTAGTTCCAGGGAACCACTTATGCTCTACATGATAGTCCTGCTAATTCCAATAATCTTAACAGCAACTGCATCTTTTAGTCTCATTTACAAATACACATTCTTGACTCCCTCCTCTATTCTAGCCAGGTAATCTATTACCTATTCTGTTTACTTACATGTCCAACCTCTCATGCCTCCATTTACAGTCTTGATATCAGTCATTCGTCATTGCCAACTGGAATATTGCAGCAGGCCATAGAAGTTCTCTCTTTGGTGCATAATGACAATTCAATATTAATCACATATCACTGGTATATAAGCCCAATGTTTTTCAATTATTGCCATAATTTAGACTTAAAAACACAGGTATCTGAAATAGTACTCAATATCTATAGCAACTCCAGCTTTCACCTCTCCACTGTGTTCTCTTTTTCACCAGATACTTTTATTTTCATCCACAGCACATTCATCCTTCAGTTTACAATATATTTTATTTATTTAATTAATTAATCAATTTATATTTGATTACTTCAATAGATTGCATGCTTCATAAAAGAAGGGATTTTTATATACAGAACTATTGTGTGTGTGTGTGCTTACACTTTTTTTTTCAAAGTCCCTAGAATTTTTCTCAGTACACTGCAGGTATCCAATAAATTTGGGAATATTAGAGGAAAATCTTATATAAGCACCAAAGAATTTTATCCTAGAAAACTAGAACTAAGGAATGAGTTAACAGTATGCTATTTTCTGCCATTCACATGCAATGACATAGTAATGCTATTTATAAATATGATTATGCTTTGCCTTAAAAGGGACATAAGTGGGGGCAGAGATCATGAAATAGTAGTGGAGGGAACTTGATGCAATGGCACTGCTAATATAGGCCAATGAATTCAATACTGTTATAAAAGATTCTACTTCAGGGGCCGGAGCGATAGCACAGCGGGTAGGGCGTTTGCCTTGCACGCGGCCGACCCGGGTTCGATCCCCGGCATCCCATATGGTCCCCCAAGCTCTGCCAGGAGTAATTCCTGAGTGCAAAGCCAGGAGTAACCCCTGAGCATCGCTGGGTGTGACCCAAAAAGCAAAAAAAAAAAAAAAAAAAAAAGATTCTACTTCAAAAACAAAGAAAAAATATTTGAGGTTCCATATTTGTATTAATGGGGTTTTAAAGTCACTGAGATGAGAGAGTCATGCTTGGGACTATAATTTAATTTAAAGAACAATAGTTTCTTACTAACTTCTCAGCAGTGCAGAAAGTGGGACTCACGTCTCTACACTCTGCATATCCTTTTGACTTGGAAAATTTTACTCTTTGTTACCTTGTACCTCCAGACTACTTTTACATGTTTACAACATTGTCCTGCCAGCACTTTCCTGTATCTAGTACAATGCTTTACACTGAGTAGAAAAATCATTAAATCTTTATGGCTTCCCAAATAATTCCTTTGTTCAGAGTAATATGACTTTTTTTTAACTTCTGAATTGAATTGTTAAAACAGAACAATCAAAATCAATGTGTGTATATACAGTGTTTTTTAAAGATATTCAAGATGACTGGATCATTTATTTCCTCTGCAATCACTGCCACCATGAGATCGTCATATTTCTGTCAACTAATTCTTACTGTAAAAGAGTACTAGAGAGATAAAATGCTTCAATTTCTTTCTTTCTTAATGCTCATGAATATATTAAGAAGTATAAAGGATACTAATGAGGGAAAATTTGAATTTTAAACCAATTATCAACAATAAACTTCTTTTACAAAGAATTTTGTGGCCAAAAGTTATAAATACATAAGTGTTTTTAGTGGCAAGCAATTTTATAAGAAATTACCATATTAAAGTATTTTATATAGTTTAAAGATAGAATATTTGATTTTGCTGGTCAAATCATAAATACTTAGATTGAGAATAATGTGGTTATATTTTCAATTATTAATTAATTGGGCTGGAGTGATAGCACAGTGGCTAGGGCGTTCGCCTTGCATGTGGTCGACCCAGGTTTGATTCCTCTGCCCCTCTCAGAGATCCCAGCAAGATACCGAGAGTATCTCACCCGCATGGCAGAGCCTGGCAAGCTCCCCGTGGCATATTCGATATGCCAAAAACAGTAACAACAAGTCTCACAATGGAGACGTTAGTGGTGCCCTCTCGAGCAAATAGATGAGCAACAGGATGACAGTGACAGATTTTTTATTATTTTTTTTAAGAAAAACTATTATTTTAAAACAGAGGCAGTGCTTTTTTAGGATGGTTCTATTAGAAATTCACTTGTGGGAGGTTTCCATCTCTTTTACTTTTCATAACTGTCTTAATTTTATAATTCTAGTGAATTTATGTGCTAGAGGAAGCTCTCACTGGTGTTTGTGTGGGAAGGGAAAAATTAAGATAAAAAGTTTTACAGTTATATGTTTCAATGTCTTTTATCAACTGGACATCATGAGAAAAAACTAAGTCAATACTACTCATTTTAATGTAACACTAATATTTTAATATACAGCCAAATGAATATGTTTTAGTATACATTGATGAATATTTAAAAGGCAAATAAATTGGAATTTTTTAATGTAATGCTAGGCTGAAGTTATCATTCTAACATATTCAATATGATATTTGATTATTACAACTACTATAGGCATTGAATAGAAGCATAAGAAGGGTAATAAATTTAGTAATATTTAATTATTATTATCTTTACCAAGCTACTTGTCCAAGAACATATAGCCTTTGAATATTCAAATCAATATCAAATTCAAATTAGATATATTTTTGAGTGTTTTTTTTTTTTTTGCCTACACTCATTAGTACACAGGGATTACTTCTGGCTCTGCAGCCAGGATCATTCTTGGCAGAGCTAAAGACCCTTGAGTATTGGATCCAGGTCAGGTACATGCAAGGGAAATGCTTTACCTGCTGTACTATATCTCTTATCCAAGGGAAAAGCATGTTTTATAATTTAATTTTCAAAAAATGTAAAAAATATATAGAAATTAACTTGAAGGATTCAGAGCCCTCACTGACATTTATTTTTTAAAAACTTAAATACTATATATGTATATCTCTTACTGTTCTTAATGAAGAGGATAGTTACATAGGATTAAATTATATATTACAATTGTAAACTCAAAGTCAATGAAGAGTTTGTAATACTGAAGGTTAATCTGATATTTTTTAATCAAGTTACTATTATAAACTAAAAATCACAAAAAACCCTAAATAGGAGTTGCAATTGTTAATTTTTTTGAAGAAAAATGACATCATTTTGCTGTTTCACAGCATGAGTCAAATGCAGTATTTTCTCTTAGTACACAATGCTCTGCCTTTTTTTTTCTATAATGGTAAATGCTCATTATATGTATTATCTATGTATATCTATATCTAATTATAGTTATATATTATAGTTATAAATTCACACTCCTAAGTGTCCATATAGTATGTATTCCTAACTTTTAACAGAATGTTGCCATTAGATTGACTACTGAACTTTCATAACTAGGAAACTCATAGCTTTCAAAAGTTCGGTCTGTCATTCTTTAGTATTTTTTGATTTCATATTACACAAAGACACTAACACAAAATAAGTATAGTTCTGAAATCTATTGTGAGAGAGACAATGCTACATGTTAGCAACTCCCTACTCAATAATTTTTGTAAACTCTACTGAAAACATTAGGAAACAAATTTATTTGGACAAGTAGTAGTTTGGTACAGTTTACACACTCAAGAATGAAGAAGTGCATTCTGCTACAAATACACATGTAAAATTGATAAATACTGAAAGTACATAGACTCATTTCTGTATATGTCAAAATATGTGCACATATAAGATCTATATTTTAAAATTAAACTTTGTATAAGTTAGAAGCATATAAAGATTTCTAGCAAAGTGCAATTGTTTGTCCAAAATTCCTGACTGGTGCTTAAAAATGGTTGATAAAGAGTTTATCATTCATAGCTGTTCTCCTCATCTATCCTTCCTCTCAGGGAACAATAGTTTCCCTTGGTATTGTCTACAAAGCACATGGTTTGATCACTATAAGTACACATCCATCTTTACTGTGATCATCTCAGTGGGTACTCATCAGAAATTTCAAACAGGGTGCTGATGATATGAAACAGAATTAATTAATGCTGTTGTGATTGTGGGGACCACCTGCAGGTTATGAAAAATGGGTGTGGACTTCATATAAGTGCCTTTTGAATGTAGAATCATTACAATTTAAACTCCATGGACACAAAGGTCATTTCTTTATTTCTGGATTCCAAGGAAGAGCAGCAAGCACGTGTTCTAGTGCGATCAACAAAAAACTTTGATACCTCTTTCCTTATGGGACTCCATAGAAGCACTTATATGATTGGCAGAAGGGACAGGAAAGGTGGGTCTATGGGCAATGAACTATTGTTTCTCAAGTTGAGATAACGTAATCAATTTGGGAGTTTCATTCTTCAAAGCATGGCTTCATCATAAAGTCATGAACATCTTACTGAAACTCAGGGCAATTGTCAGGAGCGGCAAAATGTGCTTACTTCTTTGGCTGTGCAATCAGTACTTAGAAATTTCCCCTAAGTTAGTAGTGATTTTTCTGTACCTGTTTGTCTCCAAACTTACTTTGTAGTTGAACATTTTCTAATGTTTATTGCATGCTTATACTTAATGATGCCTGAAGCTTCTATAAAATACAAACAAAAAATATCCCAAGTTGCACACTAGCAGATGATAGGAGTAAATATTTCTGATTTGTTTTGCTGAATTGTACTTTTCCGATGATTTATATTTTCAAAACGTTTTGTCATACATATCTAAGAGTGGTCCTGTTTGCTTTTCTAGATCTTCTTCTTCTCCTGCATCCTGCTTTATATCCTTGGAGATTTGTCCTTATGGGTTATATTACTGGGCTTGTAGGCCTCTTGCTTCCTATTATGTTCAGCCTGGGAACTGCTGGCATGGGCAGAGGAAAAGTGAGATATAGACTAGACAGTCTCTAGTCTATATCTTGGATTTGTCCCCTAACTTGATAGTGAATTTTTAATGGACATTTGAACCATGTTTAGAGGGGATACAGTATAATAGCATCAGTCATTTTAAGGGAGAAACCCCACTGAAGTTTAAATATTAACATGCTCAATCATATAGTAATAGTTGTATCAAGTGACCTTAAATAAATTAAGAATAATTTATTTTATGCAATATTTTAGTACAGGTTTAGTTTTCTGAGGTGATCATTTTTCAAGAAGAGTTACGCTGCTTGTTTTTGCTGTCACCATTTTTCCTGCCAGGAGCAGATGTTTTCGATGTTTGTAGCTAGATGACATATTTCTTCTAAGGTCAACTCTTTCATTATAAACCAATACCTTGGCAACCCAACAAAATGGTTAAAAAAGTAATGTAGGAATCATCTTGCCTTTTTAATTTTAGATCTACAAGTGTGCCAACATTAAAATATATGTTACATAAAATGAAATATTAGGAAATGGAACATCCCACTCTGACAGCTTTTTATTTGCTCTTTTTGTTCTGTGACAAAACTAAGTTGATATGTGATCTTCTGTGATTTACAAAGCATTGCATTCTACCTAGTAATGGCTGCAATGCGACCGCACTTCCTTGAGATGATTTACTGCAACTTGTCACTTTTTGAAACTCATCCAAAATAGTTCGCTGACATGTACTAAAGAGCTTTCAATGCAATCTGAAATGGTTCATTTGTTATGTCAACTAGAAACATAATGTGATAACTGAAAATCACTTTTAGATTTATTGAAGTGATTTAAAATATCCTTTAATAGAAATCTTGTATATCACGAAAGCAATATTGTGATTAGAACCATAAGAAAATATTTTTATCCTACCTTTAGAGCATTCATACAACTTTCTCATTATAACTCTAGTACTTTGCCACTTGGAAAATCTATCACTTTAAAGTTATTCCAAAGGTTTACCAAGAAACTTTTAAATGAATATTTGTAACAGAGGGAGTGATTATGATTTTATCTTTTTTTTACTTTTTAGGTTTTGGGGACACAACCAGCAGTGCTAAGGGTGTATTCCTGGCTCAGTACTCAGGGATCACTCTTAGCAAGCTATAAAGACCATAAGGGTACTGGAATTGAACCTGGGTTGGCTATGTGCAAGGCCTACCAGCTGTATTATTGCTTTGGTCCTGACTTTATCATTTAATATCGTTACAAATCAAGGACCTCATAGTTTTCATCAGAACATATGAGCTATGTTTTTAAATTAATTTAAATTAATTAATTTAAAAAATTAATTTAAAATCAATTTAAAAACATAGCTCATATTCTGCTTTTACTTTAGAATGTAAGCATATGTTGCTATGCAAAAAATCTGTTGACTATTATGTATCAGTTTTCAACGTAGTCAACACCAACCTAGGTAAACCAGATAGCTGATGTATCTCATTAAATATGGTTAGAGGATTTTTTTAAAGATCTTTTGGGTACACTATCTTTGCAGGAAAATGAGTATAGGATAATAGACGACAAGGTTTCTACAGAGAATTTTATAAGAAAATTGCTTATGACAATTAGCCTTAGGAAAACCGAATTTCTTGGTTTTAGATAGTATATGTGTTTTTAATTTAGAATGTATAAAAAATATACCTTTGAATAAGTCAGTATATGGTCATTAACATGATTTCATATCTAAGGTAAATGTAATAAAACATGAAGTTTATTCTAATTCGTTCCAAAACTTTGAAAAAATTGAGCAAAAATAATAGAAATATGACTTCTTATATTGGATATAAGAACAAAGTAAGGTGAAGAGAATTATATCAACATGTCTAAAATAAACTAAATAAGTCATTGGGAGAACAACAAGTACCCAATCAACTCACTCATGTGGGGTAGGTACATAGAGAGACTAAACAAGGAAGTGCAGTTTTGAATGATGAAAAACTCTTGGCCTTTGATTACAAAACTCAGATTACCCAGCAGTGGGGAAAGAAGGTTATGAAGAAGCAGACTAAAAGTGACATAGTAACAGTGTTGGAAGGTTTTGGACACTTTGGAAGTGGTAAAGATATATAATAAATTTGTATATCCTAAGGTAAATGTTACTTAAACTATAATATATCATACAAAATTAATTAATTAATAAGAATAAGATAAGGGAAATTGATGTTAGTGTGTTAGTGTGATGCAAGGAGAACATAATAAAATAGAGCGAAATTCTAGTCAAAGATTAAAGTTGTAGCTTTGAACTATTTCCTGTTAAGTTGCTAAAATTCCATTGTGTCAGTGATTTCTTTCAGGGAACTGGTACATTACAATGGAGTATAGCAACAATCAAATCATATCTACAAAAAAGAACTGATCATATTCATGTGTTACCAGTCAATGCAATACAAGGAAAAAGGATCCAAAATAAGGGGGCAATGCTAAGAAAATTTGCATGGAGAAATGGTGACAAGAGTTAATGACACTTTCATATAACTTCTTATTTTGCTCACTGTACCCTCTTAACAGACTCTTCTAAGAAAAATACCCACTCTGATGAATACTTTATTATGTCAGACAATAATTGTTTAAAAGGAATTTTGAAAAGTCATTCCACTAGGCATAAGTCTTTATACTGAACAGAATTGATTCAGAATATTCTTGTTGAATTTTGTGATTTAGACTGTTTATTCTGCAGTAGCTATATTAGACCACCACTGTGCATGCCCCAAAGCAAATTTGTTAAATTTCCTTTTATTTAATTCTACTGTCAAGCTCAATTATATATTTGGTTGCAGTAAATTGGTGTTCCTCAATATGTGATTTATGGACCACCTATGTGAGAATTACCTAGGGCATTGTTTTAAATGCAGTATTTGGGACTCAGGGCCTCTTGAATTATAATCTCTGGGGTGAGGCTCAGGACACCGCACTTTAACAAGGAAAAGAACCCCAGGTGATTCTTATGCACAGTGAAATTAGATCACCACTGTAATAAGACCATTTACCTTTGATTAGGGGTTAGAGTCACCATGAATAGATCCTTCTAACTAAACTTATTTTAGAGCTCAGAAGGAATTTTGAGATCACTGCATTCAGCACTCACATGATTAAATGAATATGTGCTTGAAATTTTAAAAATATTTGATTATTTCATTAAGAAGTTAGCCTTACAGGCTATTTTAGATATAAAGAATATATGTCATTTATAAGGAACCAAAATATTCTTGGATTTTTTTTTTTTTACTAATGAAATTATCCTCAAACAAAAAAGTTTGATTTAGGAAGTATCCTTTAGAAATTGGTGGTCCATTCTACTATAGTGGACACTAAAGTGTTTTCAGAGCAATATCAGCCAAACATAAAAAAGTATCTACTATGATAAGATGGCAATCTAAAATAATTTGGCTTTTTTTGAACACTGTTTAGAATGATTCTTACATTTAACAGATTCTGAATTTTTTTTAAATCAATGAGTATAGGTATGCATATCATTACCTTCACACTAAATATGTTGTTTAGTGCTCAGAGAGTGAGAGATTAAACCTTAACAGCAATGACCTTTATTTTGTCATTGATCACATAAAATTTCAAAACTTTTGTACTGGTTCAGAGAGACAGTACAAGGTCCTTGCCTTTTATTTGATGGACCCCATTTCATTTCCAGGCACCGCATATAGTCTCCAGAGTATCACCAGAAGTCATCCTTGAACACAGAGCCAGAAGTAAATCCTGAGCACTGAGCACTGAAAGGAATGACCTCTGAGGAGAGAGCCAGAGGAAGCCGTGAGCACTACTGGTCTAGCCCCCAAATAACAAACAAAACTGATTCCCTGATCCAAAAAGAACCCTTCTAATTCTGTTATTCACAGGTATCCAGAAACTTCATAAATCCACCAAGTGACAACATTATTTTTTGAACTATGAAGCTCCCAATTTGTTTCTTATATAGCAGAAACTAGTCTTTGGGGGAATTACTATTTTTATCAGTCTCTTTTCAGTATGAGGTTTCTTATTTAGTATTATCATGAATTTTGATAGCAAAGGCTCTACTTATTCTCGCAAGTTTAGATTAACTAAGCTTGAGGATAAAATCCACTTTATGACCAGGTTTTGCAATGCCTCCTTACTAAATATGTGGTTTTCCACATGAATTCATAAAATAATGTGCACTGTGTGAGACTGAGATACAGGGGACCATGACCTCATAGTGAAAATGGCCCATTTAATGCATAGGTGCTATCATACTTATAGAACATCTAGGGCTAGTTGAGGTATAGGACCTAGGTGTGATTGATCATTTACATGGAAAAAAATCTGGAAATTCACATAGAGAAAAAACATAAATACTCGGGGAGATTAAAGCAATGAGACACTCTCTCTCCCAGGGATAATTTACACTGCTTTTATCTTTCCCTCTAGTTATGTATGTTATCAATACTTGCAGTTGTTTGGATAAACACAGTAAGAGACAAAAATCCCAACACTTAGCTCACTGGGCTCTGAGAGCAAGCAAGGCTTTTACTGTAAATTCCAGACTAAGTCCTCAATCCAGTTCAGCTTGTCCTTCACCATCGGGGTCCTGTCTCTTAAGCCATAACAACTTGCATCAAGACCATGAATTTATGCTTTTTAGACTGTCCCATTTTGATGCCAGGGTAGTTTTCCCACTCGCCATAAGTCCATCCCAGTCCCATGGCGGGAACTTTTTTCAAGGGTGTTATCAACTACAGCAACTGAAGCCCAAGTCAAGTAATTATTACCAATGCCCAAGAGTAGATATATTTTAGAGCAAATCAGTTCCCAAATATTAGGATCATAGCACTTGTGGAGAGCCGCCACGGGACCGTGCTTAGTGGACACCTGTTTCTTGTTAATTACATCGTGATTCGTAGATAACACCTGATAAAGAATCAGGATGTCTTGTCACTCCACGAGCTGTAACTAGTTTTTCAGCTGTAACTAGTTTATCTGCAAAGAGGAAAAGGGGCAATTCACTGATGAAAGCTAAAGATCTAGGGTTAATATTCAATATTTCCATGTCTAAAAGATTTTAAAAATCAAAGAAATATAGGTTTTTCTGTGTTTAACCAAAGAACATTGCTCTATAGTAAATTATAAAAAGGTTATAGGGGAAATAGAAAAGCAGGTACAAATAGACAGCACTTCAAATACAAAGCACTACAAATACAAAGTTCAGAATTACCAGAAAGTTTTGACTTATCAGTAATCAAGACTTGGGGAATTGTGACAATGAGAGATAAAATACAAAGGAAAAGTTAAAGATAAACTTTAATAATTAAGGATGCTAGCAAGAGCACAATTAGCTTCTCTGCAAAGAGGAAAAGGGGCAATTCACTGATGAAAGCTAAAGATCTAGGGTTAATATTCAACATTTCCATGTCTAAAAGATTTTAAAAATCAAAGAAATATAGGTTTTATTGAGTGTGAAAACTATATGAAATTAAATTTCAGTAACTGTAACCAAAGTTATTGAAATATGCTTTTTTTCATTTATATAAACTGTCTATAGGTGCTTTGTTACTATAGCCATATTGTTGAGAAGTTGCTTGCTATAGGAACCATCTTTTCAACAACTCTGAAAATATTTAAATGTTAACAGATCCCTCTTCTAGAGTACTGATTTGCAAAGAATATTCTAAGGACCTGCAGCATCATAAATACAAAATAATGCTCACTTGCTCTTCAAGCTCGTGTTCTCTTTGAATTCATATCTCACTTCCTTGCCTCTTTATTTCTTTGCTTATCTATTTATCCACTCTAGAGAAGTTTGTGTTCTCTCTTAAGCACATACTTCTCTCCTTCTCTTCCCTCACATTTTCTAAATAAGTTTCAAAACTATCTTGTTTCACCAAAGAGAGAGAGAGAGAGAGAGAGAGAGAGAGAGAATTTGTTGCTAAAAATTTTCATACCATCCAAAACATGCTGAACCAGAAATAAATAGCAGGAAGTAGGAATAGAGGTGGACTCACAAATCTGCTAAAAAAAATGAACTCATATCTGTACTGACATGTTGTATTTAGAGAACCACTCTCACATGAGGGCAGAGAATGTAGTTTATTTATATCCTAATGTAAGGATGAATATTAGAAAAATTATTTGCATAATATGCATATGCAAGGTTAAGAATTATTTAGTTTTTTATATTACATTTGCAAGGAAAATATTAAAACACAGAAGTAGCTGATAAGCACCAGTGAACATTCTCTTGACAAAGAAACAGGTTCTGGTAAGAACAAACAATGCGAGACTTGCTTTAGGGGTTACTTTAATTTTAACAGGCTTTATAAAATTACCTCTGAGTAATTTTGTAAATCAGGAAAATGAGATAGTAACCTTTCTGTAAGCTGAATCTCAGTGATACTAAAGAGGGTATATCATTTGGGTTGTAAAGAAGAAAATACAATATACTTTACTTATTTACATATGAAGTTAAAGAACCAATCTGAAACTGTATATTATATGTAGTAGTTAAATTGACTTGAACAGAAGGGAGAGAGAAAAAAAAAAGCATCTTTTGAAAGAAGAACCTGATCTTGATGTCCTGTCATTTGATACACATGTGTCATGAACACCAAGTGCTCACCTCCATATGGTTGATATTTTTGCATCCACTATTAAAGAAGAGACTTCTTGGTACCAATTTGAACAAAAACTGTGCAGACAGATGAGGATAGATGGAGGCATGACGACTAATGAAAACAGAAATTTGTCTTTCTAATTGAAAAACTAATTAGAAAACAGAAATATAATGAACAACCAAGACTCAGTGAGACTATGCCTTTGAAAAGCATTCTAAAGAAAATTGCGAATGGCTCTGAACATTGGACTGTAAGGAAATAGATGGCTCAGCATACCATTTCATCCTCATTCTATAATACTTATTTTAGGATACTAATGAATATTTAATTTCATTTCTATTTACTGTTACAATAAAACCTGTGGTGATAAAAATAAGAAAATCATATGGTTATTAAGTCTAGAAAAAAAATGCTGTAGTTAAAAGTAGAATTTATAGGACCAGGGATGTGGTTCAAGTGGTTGAGCACAGACCTTATCCATACCCTTCTTGACATGCTCCTCTCAGCACTGCTCAGTATGGTTCTGTAAGGCCCCAGACCTGCAGAACCTCAGACCATTCATAGTGATTACCAAACAATAAGAGGAAAAGAAAGATAATAATTGAGAGGTTGATCTTAATGGCCTATTAGGGTGTTTTGGTTTTGTTTCTGTTTTTAACTTTTTCACTTGTACTGTCTCACCTGAGAAATGCAATGTGGGTTAGTGCTGCCAGACATGTCTCACATTCGTGACATGGTTGATTTTTAATTAAAATTTTGGTCATTCATAAACTCTTACTCTTGTGAATTTCTCTTTTTTAAGCCATTTCCACAGTCAGTTAGAGATTCCAGGTGGACTTGTGGCCATACTACAAAAGGCTAGCTTATAATGCCTATAGAGAGATAATAAGCAAATGGAACACCAGATTTAGCTTCTAAAGAGCATTGCAAACATACATAAAAAGAGGGATGTTCAGTCAAAAAAAATAACATCATCAATGCTAGGAGTATAGCTAATGCAGTCAGTTTGAGTTTGAGTACCAGTATTATCTATTACTAGCCAAAGAACTACAGCAAGGTACAAAGTCAGCTGACATCCTGGAGTATTATCAAATGAAGTGAATAACATTACCTAGCTTATAAGAGCACCACAAGGATGCCATGGTTATCAAGTCTATAGGCTACAACTATTGTTATTATTACATTTTGATTACATATTTGCAACATTAGCAGTTGTGATAAGAGGAGAGGTAGCACTGTTCCATTTGCCAACCAGCTCAGAACTTTCTCAGAATCCAGATAAGATGGTTTACTAGTATTGCCTTCTAGAATAGCTTTGAAAGAATTCAGTCCCTCCCTTACGAAGATGGTATTCTGGAAACCTGTGGATGGAGACTCCAGAGAGTTATCTCTCTTTACCAAGTTCAGCAACATGCAAATACACATGAGTCATAACATGCAAAAAATAAGGTACAGTCCATTACAAATCTAATACGGTGGAATTAATTCACAGTGAATAAGAAAATCATTCTTTTAAAAAATCATTTGGTAAAATTTTCAAATGAGAACATTCTTCGTGAGTAATACTGTCCTTATGCCTTGATCTGTAAATTCCAAATTTGCTTCCACCTTGGGCTGGGAGTACATCTGGATGCTCCCTCGGGCATACTGTGCTGTTCTGGACTGTGACTGGATTTTGAGGCACCTCTAACGTCTGACCTTAGCGTGAGTGCAAAATATGGTATTTCTGTCTTAAAAAGCAGAGGCTAGAAGGCTTACCTTGTAGACTAAACACCAGCCAAACTTTACATAAGGCAGGATGTTCTATACTAAGATACATTATATAAACACAATGATGGCATCTTGATTTGGAACAAAGTATAGCTAACTCATCTCCAAAGCAACTGCCACTTGATCCCCAGATTCATAACACCATTGAAATGACAGATCAAAATGGTCATTTTGTTTTCTCAAAGTATATTATTTTTTGTTATGACTAATTGAAACATGTTGTTGTGACCACGGGTCTGGTCTGTCTTTTATTCTTACACTATAATTGTAAGAGACTAATGTTGCAGGGTGTGTGAATAGGAGATATTGTGTAATCATTCTAAATCTTCCCGGAGTACTTCAACATAGGTGTACTTAATATTTATTAAGAGTGCACATTTTAGGTTATACTAGGTTTAATGAATAAAGTGGTAAGTAATTATAATTTCTTTTGATTGAGATTGAGCATCTAATTTAAAAATATTGGTATCTTAAAAGTAAACACTAGAAATACAGGATGTTACAAAACAGATATTTTTAGTAAGTCAAGGAAATCACATTACTATCTTCTTGGGAAACCTATGCACCTCCATCTGCCAACATGATATATTAGTGGAAATGCTTCTTTCCAAATCAAAGACAATTACCCTCTTTTAGGTACAAAAATGGCCTTAGTTGGGGGAGAGAGAGAGAGAGAGAGAGAGAGAGAGAGAGAGAGAGAGAGAGAGAGAGAGAGAGAGAGAGAATATAGCCTGGTCGATCAGCACTTGCTTTGCTCTCTGCTATGCAGGGTATTCAGTTCCAGGCACTATACACATACAGTTTCTCCAGTACAACCAAGAACGATTCCTGAGCACAGAGCCAAGTAAAACCCCCAAAGCAAAGCAGAGTAATCCCAAGAAATAAACAAAACAAAAGAAGTAAAAAACAAGTTTATTCTCCATTCCCTTAATGCCCTTCAAATACTTTTACTTATATTTCAATCAAATCTAATCCTTGAGAGATTAGACGGCTTTTGGAGTCTGGGATTTGTTTGAATGTTTCCTCTATTTATTAATTTTTGGGGGAGATGGTGTCACTGCTTTGTCTTCTTCATCTTTAGAGTTAGCCATTCCAAAGCACTTGTTGATCAATACCCACTTGCCTATGAGATGAAGGATAAGCAGAGCCCTGGGACCTGTGTCTGGCAGAGGCAATGAAGCCCATGTATTTTTGCCAGGAATTGAATTCCTGCTCTATTGTGGTTCTCGTATCTGGGGAGGAAGCCAAAAGTTGCACTTGAACTTGATTCTAGAGCATTTACAATTTAAGAATGAAAATAGTGTGTTCAATGAAGCAATCCTTAAAAACGTGAGGACCAAATATCATCTGGCCAAATCTTTGAAAGTTTTCTCTCTGAAATTTTTCTCAGCTACTCTGAAATGTTCACTTTAACTTTATTTTCTTTAGGGAAATCATTTTGGGAAGAGTAATTTTATAATCTCTTGGATATGGGGGTATGATGCTGCCAACAGTTCAGCCTGTACCAGTGGGGTGAGTGCATCAGCAGCCTGATGGTACCCTCAGGCTTCCTGATACCCCAAAATTGCCAATGTGCCTTCGCCTGGACCCAGCAGCTTGGGACCAAGTTTACTAAGAATTTAAATGGCCAAAAGTTAGTTATGTGGGAGCCACGCCCACAAAACACCTCTGGCTCAGCTACATAAACTCATCTATTGGCCTTATTTCAGAGACCCATAATTATCAAAAGAGATCAAAAGCCAAAGTTAATCTTGGACCCATGCATGGCTGAAGAGACTAGGGTAAATCGAAGAGGGGTGGGTTAGTCTGGTACCTTCCCAAGCAGAGTCCCCCGTAGCCACTTGCTTCCACAATCCAAAATCACCACCATACCTCCAGCCTGACCCCACCATCTCAGGATGGACTTCACCAAGATATAATCTGCTGAAAATTCAAGTATATGTGTTTTGTGACTGAAAATTTCAGGCTGTCTCCGAGTTGGGATGGGATACCTCCCTCTCCACTTTCCATACTCCTGGAAGCACTGGCTGTCACCCCCATGAACCAACTCCAGCACCACCATGTAAGCTCTACTACCAGACTTACTTCAGAGTCCCATAAATAACTCTCAAAAGAGATCAAAAGCTGCAGTTAATCCTGGACGTGTGCATGGCTGAGCAGACGCAGGTAAATTGAAGGTGGGTAGGTAGGCCAGGGGCCCACCCAAGCAGAACCCCAGGCAGCAGCTTGCTTCCACAATCCAAAATTACTGCCATACCCTAGGCTTGACTGCACCATCTCAGGATGGATCTCACCAAGATGTACTGTCAGCAATGTCAGCCCATTGCTCATCGATTTGCTCGAGCAGGCACCAGTAACGTCTCCATTGTGAGACTTGTTGCATATAATCAGCTAAAAATTCAGGTATGGAGATTCTGTGACTTAAATCTCCAGGCTTTCTTGGGGCTGGAATGGGCTACCTCCCCCCACCTCCCGTACTTCTGGAAGTTTCGGCGGCAGTCACATCCACATCCCAAAGTAGCCACCCAAATGAAAAGCTACTTCAGCCTAATCTGATAGAAATATCAAATGCCCTGAACAAACACCATGAACTCTTAGCACCTGTATTGCAAACCCTAATGCACAAAAGGAAGAGGCGAGAGAGAGCAAGAAGGAAAATGCCTCCCTTAAAGGGAGGCTGGGGGTGGGGATTGGGATGTTGGGGGATGGTGAAAGGAAACAGGAGATATTGGTGTTGGGAAATATACACTGGTGGAAGGATGGGTGCTAGATCATTGTATGAGTGAAATCCAATTATGAACAGCTTTGTAATGGTCTATCTCATGATATTCAATTAAAAAAATCTTAAAAATAATGTGAAGTTCAGGCCCAATTCAATCAGCTTAATGGTTAGCTGAATAAATAGCAGTACTATATTAAAAATAATTGTTGGATAATATATCTTAACATAAAAATGCTTTTGCTTATTAGTGAGACAGGGTTTGCTTTTCATTTTATCAGCAAGATGTGACCTTGATGCCAGAGGTGATTTGGTGATGGCACTCCCAATGTCGCTGAAAATCAGTAGAGGCTGTCAGTTCTAATAATGTGTTTATTGTTCTCTGGACCCACCTGTGAGAGTAGCTTTTCTATCAATCACTTAATTTGATTTAGAGTTCACCATTTAAAATAGTTGGATGACTGGAAGGTAACAGAGCTCTACAGGAGATTTCTTTTAAGAAAATGTACTGTGTAAGTCTTGCTTTTCATTGCATTTGCTTGTTTTGGGGCCATATCTGGTGGTGCTCAGTGCTTAAATCTCTCTGTGCTCTGGGGTTACTCCTGGTGGTA
Source organism: Sorex araneus (assembly GCF_027595985.1). Taxonomy (NCBI): domain Eukaryota; kingdom Metazoa; phylum Chordata; class Mammalia; order Eulipotyphla; family Soricidae; genus Sorex; species Sorex araneus. The sequence goes on along the minus strand of NC_073302.1, from coordinate 63,350,397 downwards.
TTTGGGAAACCACAGTATTTCTGGAAATCTAACTGGGGTTTGCTGCACACAAAGCAATTACTTTATTCCTATATTATATCCCAATCATATTTTTTCTAGTCTTGATGGTTTAACTTTGTCTTCCTTTTGATTGCACTGTGTATCAATGAAGAGTTGATCATTGCTTTACTCTTACTCATTTGCCTTCACCAGTTAATACTAATTAGCTCCATGTCTAATCATTTAAGAAGTTTTTAGAAAACAAGATTCATAGTATCATCCATGAGCATCTGATTGAAATTCAAATTTCTATTTGTGATTTTCTGTTTATCTTCAAACTAACACAGAAAATCTAATATTTTGTTCTATATACCTAAATACTTTTATTTCTTTCATGTTATTATTCAGAATAAATTCAAAGTAAACATTGAGAAGCATCCATTTTCAGCTAAATCTCATGGGGAAAATCATGGTGTTCATATAGTGGAACGGGCAGACTCTAGGACTGTAATGGAAGTGATTACACGAGATTAATGCTAAAAACAAATTAAAAAATCTAATAAAGAAAAATCATTTATTAATGAGTTATCAATCAACTTAATAACCAAATAGTGATCGTGGGGATATATATAGTGCCAAATGAATGACATAACTGAAAATTTCCCTTTTCCAGTATGTTGGAAATATTGCATAATGGATAATTGTCCAAAAGCGACTGATCTAATTTACCTCACCCTGATTTCTTTTTGGCTCTGGGAAAATGGGCCAACACTTATTTTCAAGGCTGACCTCATTTCTTCTTGATGTTGGGTAGAGTTTGCACTTCATTTGATGAGGGCATATGAGAAATGAACCAAATAAATTGCTTGATTAGAATCTTCATGAACCAGAACTGATAAGAGGGCCACACATTTACTTGTGAATTAAGAATCAAATGCATCTTTTTGGTAATGACACACATATTTATGTACTCTCCATCAGGTGTCAGATTCACTAATTACAAACTCAAGATTTTAAAGAGGTTTTGTATCCCTGTGTGGTTCTTCAATATTGACCATAGTTATTTTGCAAATGCTCTGTACACGCCTCCTGTATTTTTAAGAAATGTGAAGGTAAGAAGCGATTTTCTAATGTTACAGTTTTAAAATCAGATTGATTATTATTCAACAGACTGAGTTTCAAAAGCCAGAATAAACAAATAAATTCTTAACAGATAGATGGAATGATCAACATGGACAATATTTCCAGTTTTTTAAATAAAATTCAAAGTATACTTATTATTTGAAATATATATACAAACACTCTAATGTAGAAAGATCTGTGCCTACAATACGCATATGTATATGTGTATATACGCGAATGCTTTTTGAAGTTGGTACAATGAGAAACGGCATTATTTTCAAATGGCATGTAGCATAGATTTAAAATTTATATAAAATTACCAATTTTTTAAAATGTGAATTTAGTTTTTATATATAATACAAAACTTAAAAATATGGGTAACATTTGGAATATTAATTGATTAATTTATTAGTAGAAAGTAGCAAAAAAACACAAATATTTGTATTTTGTGGATCTTTTAAATTCTTTAAGGTTTTCTAGGTATTCACAAGACATTTTGATTACAAACTACACTCACAAAGAGATAAACACTATTTAAATGTGCTTTTGGGCTCAGTCATCTTGCAAAAGAAAATCAGCTTTTATTGATGACAGTCTTCCAAAGCCATATCCAAATCCAGGAAAATAAGCTACAGAAAATACATATATATTTGACTCCTGAAACTATGCTTTCTTGTGGAATTTTATACTTTTTCCTGGATTTTTAAGAGACCAGTTTTTAATTTTATAAAATCTATTATGAGTTTACTTGTTCACTATTGAGGCAGATAACAATATTCTTCAACAAAAATTTCTCTTTCTACTCCCACCCTCTCTGGGGGATTTCACTTCTCCATTGATGCTGAATTTAGCATGTCACTTGCACTGGTTAATGGAATATGCATTGATGTATACAGGCACATAGGGATAAAATTTTGCTCTTTGAACCTCTGTTATCAATCTTAAAAAGAACTTAATCCTGGTAGTGGCTGTTCAGACCACCAGAAACACACAAATCTGACCTTGATCCTAGAACAAACGTATCTAAAAGATTACAGACTGTGAACATATAAACAGCATTTCTATAAACATTAGTTTAAAAATATTTTTAAAAAGATGTGTAACTATAATTGCATAATTGGATGGATATAAGAAATATATAATGGGTGTCTTAAAGTATATAAATTATTTTTTCTTACATTTGTGGGGCTGGAAGTTCCAAGACAAAGGTTCATCAGTTTAACTATTAGAAAAACCTTTGGCAACAGACAGTCATCTTCTCTTTTCATTGTATTCTTAAAAGGTAAGAGACAAATCTATCTCTTTGGAGTGTTGTTTTAGAATAAAACAATCCTAGTAGAACTCTACCCTTTTGGTCTTTTTTATCCTTAGTTTATTCTGTAATGCCCAACTCAAATACAGTTACTTTGGGAGTTGGTGACTGAAAAGAATAATTTGGTGTAAACACGCAGTTCATAATAGTTACTGTAATTCAGTAATTGATATTCAGATGTTACTAAAGCTGTATTCCAGATATTAGAGCCAATTTTTTCCCTAACAAAGCTACAGATAAACCAGAAAAATTAAAAGAGAATTCCTTCTTTTGTGAGCAATCAAACAACAAAAACACTTTTTGTTTATATTGTCATTTTTCTATATTTATATCAACATATACACTTTTAACCTATTTTAATTAAATAAAATGATAAGATTCACTACATTTGGATACATTTTATATATATATAAAAACATAGAAAATATTTTTTAGTATTGGAAAAGCAGTAGTCTCATTTTCTATTGTGCTCATGTATACATGTGTAGAGTTGTGATAATAATGTTTTATAATTTTTTTGTATCTTCTCTGCTGCATAAAGCCTGAGGAAGAAATGTAAAAATGTAACAGCAAATGGATGATATGCAAAATCAAATGACAGAATTTAGAAACAAAGAAACACTATCTAATTTTCTATAGTCTGCTAGTGTATTACATAGACTAAAATTAGTCTAAATTAGTATTTCCATTACTGTATCACTGTATCACTGTCATCCCATTGCTGATTGATTTGCTCGAGTGGGCATCAGTAACATCTCCATTGTAAGATTTGTTGTTACTGTTTTTGGCTTATCGAATACACCAGGTATAGCTTGCCAGGCTCTGCCATTCGAAGAGGATACTCTCGGTAGCTTGCTGGGCTCTCTGAAATGGACGCAGTAATCGAACCTGGGTTAACCACGTGGAAGGCAAGCTACCCGTGGCATATTCAATATGCCAAAAACAGTAACAACAAGTCTCACAATGGAGACATCACTGGTACCCGCTCAAGCAAATTGATGAACAATGGGACGACAGTGCTACAGTATTTCTATAGTATATTATATTTAAGACAAACGGAAAGGTAAATTTTTTCTCTGTTTTTAGGAGTAAACATGTGTGGACTTTTTTATTCTTTGATGTAAAAGTCTAGTAATATGAAAGCTGTTCTTTAAATTAAAATGGTGTGAATCCACAAAAGATCATCCTCTTTGCAAAGAACTGGATCTCAAGAACGATGAGGAAATACATGATGCAGCCAAGCCATGTAAAATGGAATGGTAGACCTAGAATATATGAATTCAGGGAATACTTAAACACTTGTAGGAAGAGGACCAGGTAAACCAAAATAAGCAAAAAAAAGCAAAAATAAGTGTCACCAGAAGTTGATGTTCTCAGAGTAATTCAGCAATCCACTAATATGACATACACTGGTAACTAGAATTGCAAGTCTTACTTGAGAGACAAATAAAACTAAAGTCACAGCTTGATTTGCTTCTCAATGCAGGCATTAAAGTGTTATTTATACTCCATGTACACCAATCTAGAAGAGTATCCTATTAAAGCTTCAGTTTTGAGAAGAAATATTTTGTATGTGTATGTTTTACAGAAAGATGCTATATGCGTCACTGGTGGTTTTGTATCAATAGATAATCCTGGCATTAGAAGCCAATTGTAGGGTAAGAAATCAGACTGTAGTTTTGGTGACATGCTTTGGCCATAGTTTGAAAATCACTAATTTATCTTAGGTAATTTGAACTGATCTATGCACAACCAACTTGGAAAAATTTCCTTCTTATACAATGATGAAGGAACTCAAATCTGGTCATAACCCATGTATTTTCTCATATCAGATTCCTTAAGTAGAAGGTTTGGGTGGATATTACATCTTAAATAAAATATTCATTCAGTGAAATAGTCGCACAATGAAATTCAATGAAATCTTCATGTAGATTTCATTGAACGAAATCATCACATCTTTTTGGTTTGACCTAAAATGACATCAGAATCTAGCCATTTTCAGTCACTGAAAGTCTAAAACAACTTTCCTACAACTAAAGAAGGTATGCCTCTAATCCTTAGACTTAAAACTTGTAAATTTGATAATAACTATATACTATTATTGTTTATGTACCCACAAAACTGGCATCTCTTGTATCTGAGGCACATTAAGAATTAAATAGTTTACTGAACAGAGAGATCAGGCATTAAGTAGCTTGTGGAAAAATCCTGTAAAATATTGAGGGCCTATAGGCCCTCAATACTACTGGGAGAGACTCCTGAGCACTGAGCTCTCTCAGCTTCCTCCCCTGCCCCACACTCTCCCTAAAAGACCCACCTTATGAACATTTATTTTACTTTGAATACAACCACAATATAAATTGTTGTGAGATATATATAGATATATACCTGCCAAGCTCCTCGTGGCATATTCGATATGCCAAAAACAGTAACAACAAGTCTCACAATGGAGACGTTACTGGTGCCCGTTTGGGCAAAAATTGATGAAAAATGGGACAGCAGTGCTACTATATGTCTGTATATATAGAAAGAGAGAGACATAAATAAACCTAGTTCAGAGTCTTGGATGGGACCAAACTGCCAATATTTGGAAGAAGTTGGGAAGAAAAAGAACACCCTGTTTGAAAGAACTTAAAAAAAAAATAACCTTTCACATGTGCCTCTTTACCTCATTAGTTCCTTATACCTCTTTATACCTCTCCCTTCACCTTGTGACTTTTTTCTCTCCTGAGGAGAAACTTTTGGGTATCTATGTCAATATCTATGCTCTTGAATTGCAATTATTTGGTCATAAATACATATGCTTGCCTTTTGAATGGCCTTCTGATTTTCAAGTTATATTAACATCTGTATATCCGTAATATATGTGTCTATAAATATATATGTTTATACACATTTAAAAGTGGATTTTTTTTTTTTTGCTTTTTGGGTCACACCCAGCAATGCACAGGGGTTAGTCATGGCTCATGCACTCAGGAATTACTCCTGGCAATACTCGGGGGACCATATAGGGTGCTGGGAATTAAACCCAAGTCGGCCGCATGCAAGGCAAATGTCCTACCCTCTATGCTATTGTTCCAGCCCCTAAAAATAATTTTTTACAAAATATTATGGCTATATTATCAAGCTGTTTGTTGCTTCCAAATAAAAAAGAAAAACCTCCAGTCCACTTTATTTTTTATTTTTTAAGATATATATTTATTTATTCATTTATTTATTGCTTTTGGGGTCACACTCTGTGATGCAGAGAGGTTACTCCTGGCTCTTTACCCAGGAATTACTCCTGGCGATGCTTGGGGGACCATATGGGATGCCAGGAATCGAACCCAGGTTGGCCGCTTGCAAGGCAAATAAATGCCCTTCCCGCTGTACTATTGCTCCAGCCCTCCAGTCCACTTTAGAATGTAAAAAAAAAAGCAATTTTCTCATTTTTAATTTTTTTGCTTGCCAAAACTTTCACCCTATAACTTTTGATCATTTATAAGTATCTAGACATATTTATGGTAAAGGTCGAGTGGTTTTATAGCAATATTTTATATGGTCTTGAGAAATATAGGTACTTTATTAGTTTGTATTAATTCAGAGGAACTAACAAATGAATGTAGTTTTGGGAAATAGTTACACAGTTTATTAAACTAATTGCATTAATAGCCTAGATGTTATTTAGAAGCATATGGTCTAGGACTTTGAAGATGATTTTAATGGTTTCCAGTGACTTGACATATTTTGATGAAATAAAAATCCGGAGCACATATTTCACATAGGGTTATATTATGCTTCTATTGAGATCATAATGGCTATATCTTATCAAAAATTTTGTTCGACTTCTTATGATAAGTCAGGAATGAAACCATAGGCAAAATTTACCTAACGTTTAATCACTTTGTTAAGGAAACATCACTTGTAATTTCTGTTCTAATTTCATTGGTGCAAACAGTAATAAGGTCTCATTACAGTGAAGTTAGTAAACATACATTCCCTGTCTAGACTGATGCTTTAAGGAAAAACCAACACTCATTTACCACTACTTGATGGTAATAAAAAAATCTGCATAATTTCTAATTTTAGATGAATATGAGTAGCAAAGATGTTCATTTATTAACCTCTTCTCTGTAGGAGCATGATGAGGTAGTGGTCATAAGATACGATTGCAGTGCTAACTCCTTCTTTTCATAAATAGGCACTTGTCCTTATAGTTATATTTAATTTGCTAAAGTGATCATGAGGGAAGAGAAAAGAGAATGTGAATCTTATTTGGGCACCAAGCCAGGTGCTTAGCAGTTGAGTCTTAATTTTTAAATTTAATCCTAATTAAAATGAGAGGCTAGAGATGTAACAAAATTCAAAAAATGGAAATTAAAAATAAAATAAAATCCTGGTGGAGCACATACTTAAAGATGCATGCAGATTTCTGAATGAGAATACTACAGTGGTATTCTCCTCATGTCTCTTAGCTATAATGACACAGCTGTACATTGACATCTGCACAAAATTATAGATATGCTGAAAATATGTCTTAGATAAACACATATACACTTGTGTGACATGTTATACTTTTATTTATAAATAGCTTTCTATGTAATATAATATGTAACAGTAATAGAAGTATCATTGCCCAAGCTACATATAAACATCTATTGTAATTACATTATTTTTGAAATCTTTACATACCTTATGAAGTGAAAGTCACATTGTAAATTTAGTAGAGCCTTGAGAGATATTTCATTTGGAAATTCACTGTATCACTGTCACTGTCATTCTGTTGTTCATCGATTTACTCAAGCGGGTGCCAGTAACGTCTCCATTCATCCCAGCCCTGTGATTTTAGCAGCCTCTCCTTACTCAGTCTTTCCTAACGCTGCTGTATTGGAGGCTCTTTCAGGGTCAGGAGAATTAGACCTGTTATTATTACTATTTTTGGCATATTGAATATGCCACAGGTAGCTTGCCAGGTTATTCTAAATGATGAGCAGGATAATATAAGAAGTTCAGTAATATAAAAAGAGTAAATATGAAAAATGGGACTTTAGAAAATATTCAGCTACTTTCTTGCTAATATTTGAATATTCAATACCCTAATTGCCTTCTAAATTAATTCTGCATAAAAATTATCAACAAAGACATAATTTATTTCCTATACACGTACAAGGATACTAAATTCAGTTGAATACTGTTAAAGATATAGCACAAAGGGGCAGGTAAGTGCTGTAGGATAACATTGGGTTTGTCCTTTCAGCCTTGCCGCAGGGAATTTAGGTTTATCGGGTTACACCCATCACAGTGCTCTCATCATAGTCACTCCCATTCCTCTGTTTATCTGTAAACTCTTCTCTGCACCATCTTTCCCAACCTTTTTCCGAATCAGATTCTGTTAGCTTGTAAGATCAGATCCTTCTAAGGAATCTGGACTTGTATTGTAAATTAATGTTTTTTGCATAGTTTACCTTAAGGCAATGTCCTTTCTGTATGGACACAGGAAGACAGTTAATGTTATGATCTTGTAACTTGGGAGTTGATTGACTCCAAATAATATTTACTCCTGGGCATCTGTTTTCTCGACTCAGTTGCCCTTAGTTCCTAGTACTCCAAAAGCAGGGTCCCGACGAGGGATGGAATGGAACCACCCAGGACAAGCTATGAGCTACCCTGGCAACAAAATGGGCCAGGCAAAGGTGACACAAAACTCAACTATAAGTTGAGAGCATGGTCATGGACAAATGCTGTCATGATCCAAAAGTAACGATGAGATTAGGACCCTGCTGAGGTTAGGAAGATTAACCGGGTCTGAGGACTGTGATCTAGAATATATAGTGAGATGTCCTCAGGAAGAACCAAACTTTAAGTTTGATATATCTCTTACTGTGCTCATACAGAATGACATTGCTAGAAATATTAGATGTAAATTTACTACAACTGTTTAAGTGGATTACTAGCTGAGGAAAGAAGAAAGCAACACACCCTCATTGGGATCCCACCCTTGAGCTGATCTCCTAGTAATCTGAAGTATGAAGTAATCTCTGTAGATGAGATTTTGTTAATCTCCTGAAGGAGTGGTCTTACCCTCTTTGTTGGTTTATTAATGATCAACCCACCTTTGTGCCACCACCCTATGAGATTGCTATATAAACTAAGACTGTAGGAGAAGGAAGGGAGAAGACACAGAAGCAGAGCACAAGGCGAAAGAGAATCAGGCAGTCATCGGAGCCAGAAGCAGGGGAAAGAAAGAGCACAAAGTGAGTGAGCACAAAGCGAGTCAGAGTCAGAAGTTGGGGTCAGAGTCAGAAGTAAGAGACAGAGTCAGAAGTGAGAGCGAGAGTGGCTCAGCAGAGAGAGAAGCAGAAGGGCTGGAGAGAGAAACAGAAGGGGAATGGAGACTGGAATAAACTGCAATTGACACCAATCAGCCCACCTATTGCCATTGACCTCCCGGGGTGGGGGAAGCAGCGTGAAACTACTGAAAGCAGGTGGTGGGAGAGATAGAGTACCAATGTCCTTTTGTGAATACACAAGTGCTAATATATATCCATGGTTATTTGTCTCACACAGATCTCATTATTTGCTTTTCAGTATACAGCTTGTATTTCCAGGATAACAGAATTTCTATCAGCTTTCTATTATAGAATTCCTTCAAACCTTCCCAATTCTTAGATCTTTAGTGTATCCCCCCTTCCCTCAAGTATAGTTAATTACTTGACATCACAGGTAGAAACTTCCTCACTGACCAAAATACATCCCACATATATCTTTCCCGTCTCTTTGCTGGGATAAGAAAGATTCAAATTTCCACCTGCATAACTGATTCATTATGGAGTAGCACTCAGGAAAATTTCCCCTCTGACTTCCTTAGAAATATAGGACTTTCTCCTCTTTCCATCTCTTTGTATTATGAATCCCCCTCCCCCATTATTGGATAAATCACATTAGAATGTCATCATACGTGCTTTTTAGCATCAAAAAATATTAACTTAATCATAATATCGCTAAACAAAACCTCATTCTACACTAACCTTTATTTTCCCCAAATTGTTCCTTTTGATTTTGTCATATCTAAAATATCAATGTGCTTCAAAAATGACCAATAGATAAATGACTCCTAAATTAATTTGGAAAAAATTAATCTTTCCTAATTTATCAAAAATGGTCAATAAACATTTTCATGTTTCTATTTCTTAATCACCTTGATTAAATAATGAATGTACTTTTTTGCTGCTTTCACAAAACAAAATATAAAGCATTATTGAGATTTTGTGGCTTAAAGGAGTACATATTTATTATTTTATAATTCTGGAGGTTGTAAATATAAAGTGAGTCAGTAATTCTCTGTTCTGTCTAGAGACTGAAAAAGAATTCTCCCTGATGTGTTTCTCCCTAGGCTGAAGCAATAGCACGGTGTGGGTGTGTAGGGCTTGCATGCAACTGATCCGGTTTGATTCCTCCGCCCCTCTCGGAGAGCCCGGCAAGCTACCAAGAGTATCCTGCCCGAACAGCAGAGCCCGGCAAGCTACCCGTGGCGTATTTGATACGACAAAAATAGTAACAAGTCTCACAATAAAGATGTCACTGGTGCCCACTCGAGCAAATTGATGAACAACAGGATGACAGTGCTACAGCGTTTCTCCCATCACAGTTTCTTTCACTCTGACTCTTCTGTCTTCCCTCTTCAATTCATATATACATATATATAAATGTACTTCATTTCATATACATAAAATGTAGATCCATTTCATGTATATGTATAATGATATATGTAAAGATATATATATGTGCATATATATATATACTTATATACATTTGTAATCTCATCAACAGCCAAGATCCAGAGACTTTAAAACAAAGCTCCCGGAAGAGAGCGATGCAGAATCTAGCACAGCAGAGCCTAGCAAGCTTCCCGTGGCATATTCGATATGCCAAAAACAGTAACAATAATGGGCTTCATTCCCCTGACTCTGAACATGACAGGGACAAATGGAGATGTTACTGGCACCCGCTCGAGCAAATATATGTGCAAGGGGATGACAGTGATTCAGTGATATATATCTTTATACATACGCATGGTCTCTCTATACTAATAGTATATAATACTCTATATGTATATATGTGGCTGTACACATATACATAAATAAATTTGGTAGTGCTTGAAGAACTATGTGATCATGGGAATCCAATAAATTATAACCTCCTATTTGCAAAGCATGTACCACAGTCCTTTGAGCTATATACCTACCCTAACTTCCTCCTCTTGTGAGATGATTACACTGGACCCTCCTGGACAATGTAGGATAATTCCTCCATATCAATAATAATAGTGCAGCAGGTAGGGCGTTTGCCTTGCACACAGTGGACCCGGGTTTGATTCCTCCACCCCTCTCGGAGAGCCCAGCGAGCTACTGAGAGTATCTTGCCTGCACAGTAGAGCCTGGCAAGCTACCTGTGGCGTATTTGATATGCCAAAAACAGTAACAGCGAGTCTCACAATGGAGACGTTACTGGTGCCCGCTCGAGCAAATCGATGAACAACGTGATGACAGTGACAGTGATACAGTGATCAATAATAATTGCAATGCAAAGAGTTTTTTGTTGTTGTGCATGATAACATATTTACAGTTTTCAGAGATCAGGTTAAAGTTGTTTCAGACAGGTGTATTATTCTTCCTCCCGCATCTATCCATCCTGGGAAATCTCATTCTACTGTATTCTCAGTGCCTACCTGGTGAGAAATGATCACTATTTAGGAAGAAAAACTGAATTCTAGATGTGTTTCAATTCATTGACACAAATAGCTAATGTTATTATATACCAAGTACATACTTTATTAAATACAATAAAACAACCAAATATTACTGCAGAATAGTTTTTTTTGTTTAGTTTACACTCCTTTAATTTTTCATAGGACTGCAGTGTCATCTCTTCTAGTATAAAAACCTACTGTGGCATTAAATAACTACAAAATGTTTCAATTTTGGAAGAAAAATGACCTATCTCATGCATATGTCAAAACGGAATTTATTTTAAAATTTATTTACTTTTTCTTTTCTCTTTTTGTCTTACTAATAGCAGTTTCTGACCCTTTTAGAGTTGCAGTAGGAAGAACAGAGGGGAGTTAAGTGGAATAAAATATATTACTTGGCTGAATCTATGTAAGTGATGTAATGTTAGTGTTCTCTGTATTCAGTGAATGTTCTATTCTGAGCTGACACATGACTTTGTTTTGGGGGGATAGTTTTGGGAGCATTTCATACCCCGAAAACTATTCTATGCTCCTTATGTTCATATTCTATCATACAGTTCCTTTACTACTCCAGCAGGTCTGTTTGAGAAGGGCAAGATCACCACTCTATAGCTGCCATATCCATGCATTTATAAAAGAGTCCCCAAGAAGATATTGGCACTTTGATTGCAGGTGTGATGCAGTAAAATCGTTTACATAAAGACTAAAGGACCACACTATTGTTAACGATGTTATACCAATGGAAAAAAATAGTGGTCCCAAAGAAATGTTTAAGAGTCTATTATATTTAAAAATTCTGAAGAATAATTAGCATCTTGAGAAAAGCTCTCTTTTCTACTACAATAGACTACTTCAGTCAACTCATCCACATCTTATAATTGAGTCAGACTTTATCAATACACTATCTATCATGTCTCTCAAATTGAATGGATACATGGTAACTTACCTAAGTAGTCTCTTTAAAGAATATTTGGGTGGGGGTGTTGAGGGAAAAAAGTGTCATAAAATAGCTTTTCCCAAAGTAAACTTCAAAACTTCTAATCCTTAAGAAAAAAGAAACTACCTATGAGTAGAGTGATATCACAGAAGGTAGGGCATTAGCCTTGCACGTGGCCAACCCAGGTTTGATTCCTTTGATTCCTTTTCCTTGAAGAGCCTGGCAAGCTACTGAGAATATCCTGCCCGCATGGCAGAGCCTGGCAAGCTACCCATGGTGTATTCAATATGCCAAAACCCGTAACAAGTGTCACAATGGAGATGTTACTGGTGCCCACTTGAGCAAATCGATGAACAATGGGACAACAGTGACAGTGACCCATGAGTGAGATTTAAAAGTCATAAAACTGGATCATTGTTCTGTCTCACATATCATAGTTTAGAACCTCACTTTTATATGGCCTAGCTGATTTAAGTGTTGAATACTCTGTACTCCTGTAGTAAGTATTATTAAATAATTTCAACTTATGAAAAAGAAACTGATACTGTCCTCATTCTAGTTATGAGTAATAAAAAAAAACCTAGGCTTACAGAGGTTAAGGAATATGTTAATCATTATATTATTGATAAATAATAGCCATGAAAATCAAATAACACTCCTTCCTATCTAGAAATTTGACTTGTCTATTGCAAACTTCATCACATTTTCTTTGTTTAAATGTCTATATTTCCTATTCAGGCTCTAATTTACTTATTACTTTCACAACCCCATAGGAATGCTCTCCTGTGTCTGAAAATTGGCATGGCTCTAGGTTTTATATTTTTTTGGCGGGGAGGGCAAGAAGGGTTTGAATCCACATCCAATCATACTTAAGGCTTTTTTCTGGCTCTGTGCTCAGGAATTACTCATGACAGTGCTCAGGTGATGACATGTAGTTTCAGGACCAATTGGAATTTGCCACAGGCATTGCAAGTGTTTTACCCTCTTGACTATCTCTCTGGTTTCTGGTACTAAAGTTTTTTTGGTTCTGAAATTTTTACGTGAAGTGCAAGATGGCAGGATGATCTATTACTTCACATACTGTGTAGATGAAGTAATCTTTACAGTTAATAACAAAGAGAAACATATTAAACAAATTAAATTAAACATATTAAATAAATCAAAGCAATATTAGGAAGAAAAGAGTTGCCAAAACACAAAATGCCATTGCTACAATATCCAATTAAAGAATAAAGAAAACAGTCCATTATTATAGTCTACAAAAGACCAAAAGATAGCAATGTCTGTAAATATTACACTAATTTTACAGATGTCCATGTAGCTGTGACCAGCTGCTGCACAAAACAAGTCATTTAAATTATTGGAGAAATGTAACTTACATTGCTCACTGTTAAGTTTCCACTGAATGAGATGTTCATTTTATAATTTAGTGTGAAGAAAAGCTATTCGATTGGCAGAATTAACATTATTTTAATGATTATTCTAAGCAAAGCACTATAATATCCAATGCAACCCTTATCAAAATTTTCAGAAGATTTTCAAAGAAACGGAAAAAACCAAAAATTTTATGGAAATACAAAAGACTCCAAATAGCAAAAGCAGGCTTTCAGAAAAAAGAAGATGGGTTTAGGTTTAACAAATTGACATCAATGTGTACTACAAGTGGCTCACGCTTGAATACTGTTTAAGTAATACAAATTGCAGCAGACTGTTGATGTGCTAATATCTACTCAAAACTTATAGCAATGAAAACAGTTTTGACTGGAATAAATGCATGCCATTGAAATAGAATTGAGATTCCAGGAATAAAACCTCACATCTATGTATAGCTCATTTAGGATGAAGGGACCAAGAGTATAAAATGGAGGAAGCAGGGATCACAGCAACAGTACAGTGGGAAGGGCACTTGCTCTACTGGTGGCTGAACCTGGGTTCAATCTCCAGGACTCCATATAGGTCCCTGAGTCCACCAAGTATGATCCCTGATCTCAGAGCTAGGAGTAAGCCCTGAGCAGTGCCAGGTGTTGTTCAAAAACAAACTAAACTGTAAATAAATAAAATGGAGGAAAGAATGTGTCTTTAACAAATGGTCCTGGGAACCCTGGGAAGCCACAAACAAAAAAATTGAATCATTGAAAATTCAACGCAAAATGAACTAAAACATAGATGTTAGACCCCAAACCATAAGCATGGTAAAGAAAGCTTAGGGGAAACATTTCCGAATGTTTGACTTCAGTAATATCTTGGTGATTGGATTTCAACACTAAAGGAAACAAAAGCAAAATTTTACAAAATGGGGTCACATAATACAAAAGAGTCTCTGCTCAGCAAAAGAAACTATCATTAAAATGAAGGAATATTGTGAAAATTGGGATTTTGAACCAGTCACACACCACACATCTGACATAATTTATACACAGAATATATATATGTGTATACATATTATACATAAACACATATAAATTTTATTTATAGATTACACAGGCTGAAGCGATAGCACAGAGGGTAGGGCGTTTGCCTTGCACGCTGACCCAAGTTTGATTCCTCTGCCCCTCTCAGAGAGCCCGGTAAGCTACCGAGCATATCTCACCAGCATAGCAGAGCCTGGCAAGCTACCTGTGGCCAATTCGATATGCCAAAAACAGTAATAACAAGTATCACAATGAAGACGTAACTGGTGCCTGCTCGAGCAAATGGATGAGCAATGGGATGACATTGATGACAGTGACAGTGACAGATTACATATATTTCTATATATCCAAAATATATAAGGACCTCAGGAAATGCAACAATGTGAAAATAAGCAATCTCATAAAAAAATGAGAAAAAGAGCCAGACAACAATTCATTAAGGATAGCATATCTGATAGCATATCAGAAATATAAAAAGATGCTCATCATTACAGATTGTCAGGGAAATGTAAATCAATACAACAAGGAGAAATCAATTACAATAGTAAGTATCACTTATATAAAAAGGCTAGCAATAACAAGCACAGATAGTGATGTGGCAAAAACAAAACCCTCAATCATTGTTTGTAAGAATATAAATAGTGGGGCTGGAGAGAAAGTATAATGGAAGTATAATGATTTCACCTTATGCAACTGACTAGGGTTTGATCCTGGCACCCTATATGATTATCCAAGCCAACCAGAAAGGAACTTTGAGTGATTCCTGGGCTCTGAAATGAAGTCACCCTTTTTAATGCGTATTTAGATGTGTATGAGAAATCTCCATTTGTAAGAATGCCTACTTCTTTGTATGAGCTAGAGGAGGAGGATCAAATTTCTAGAAGCATTTACCAACAGAGAAGGGATAGGACTTAAATCTGCCTATAATCTTCCTCAACTTGCCTGTACTTCACCTAATAACCTCCCATAACTCCTATCCTCATTCTTATCCACACGTGTCCCATTTTGTCTTTAGCTGAAGACCGTATGTAAGGAGAGCCAGAATGGCTCAGACTATTCTGTGACATTACTATTTCCCTGGTATCTTCCCCTTAAAAAGAGTGAATTCAAGTTAAAATTCTGTTTGTTTTTTCAATGGTCAACCTTGAATTCATTTTATTGGCAAAGATCTCAGTTCCAAATTGTAAAAAGGCAAGTGCAAACATTTTAACCTACATTGATAATAGAGAATATCAAATATACAAGAGCTGGAGCGATAGCACAGCAGGTAGGGTGTCTGCCTTACACGCAGCTGACCCGGGTTTGATTCCCAGCATCCCATATGGTCCCCTGTCACCACCAGGAGTAATTCCTGAGTGCAGCTCTAGGAGTAACCTCTGTGCACTGACGAGTGTGACCCCCCCAAAAAAGCAAAAAAAAAATTAAATATAAAATGTACACCAATGTCACTACTACTTTAAGTAGGACACCTTTTGCATTGTTCTTGTAGCTGAAAACCTGAAATCTATCACCAGTCCGAATTCTCCTAATCTGACTTTTGAGACTTCAGGTCAGTATATTCAATTCAAAGAAAGTAAAACAGCAGTAGTAGCAACAAATATCCACATTTTCTGGTTAGGTTGATGATATATTATTATAAGAATTTATCCTGCAGTCTTACAGGAACCGTTACCTTGTCAGGAAGAGTTGCAAAATGTGATGGCTATGCCAGAAGAGACTGAGAAGAGTGGATATTTTGAGCCTTTGGCAGGATTTCATGGATGATGTCAATTAATTATTTTTAATTTATTTTATTGTGAGGTTTAAACAGAATAAGCCATAAAGATTTTCTGATTAAAAAACTGCAATGTAAAGATGATTATCCCACAACTGAATATGTCAGTTTTAGGGTGTGTGTGTGTGTGTGTGTGTGTGTATGTATGTGTGTGGCGCACGTGTGTGTGTTTGTGTGTGTGTGTGTCTGTGTGTGTGTGTGTGTGTGTGTGTGTGTGTGTGTAGAGTGAGGAGGGGGACATTGGACACAGTCAGCAGTGCTAAGGGATTATGTTGTTCTGTACTCAGGGATCAATCCTGGCAGTGCTTAAGAAAATCACTGGTGGTTCTGGGGATTGAACCAAGGTCAACCATGGGAGGCGCGAGCTTCAAGCCCTGTATTATCTCTCTAGCCTCAGTCTTTCATTCTATAAGGTGGCATCTAAGAATGATCGAATAACATCAATAAAGCAAGTTCTGTCTTGATTTTGAAATGTCTCAGAATGTTCTAATATTGAACTATTTTTTTTCCTGAAATCTACACTCATTTAAAGGGTTTCTTGCATTCTTTAAATTTAAAATCATTGCAATGGGCAATATTATTTGCCCTTGAAATTTTTAGTTACAATAGAATTTTTCCAGAGTCCTCACTGAAAAGAAAAATAGAGTGGGCCGTTTGATTTTAGGGAGGAAAACCTTTAAAAGAATCTTTGATTTGCCTGCACTTGCTACCTCATTAATCCTAAATGGTGTCAGTCAGTTGAGTCTAATAGTTGTGAGTGTTACTACCATGGTCAGTTCCAAATTATAGTATTGATTAATTGATTGTCTTCTTCCAGTTGTGAATTATATTAGTGCTGGCTCCAGCAGCTTGGCTGAGGGCCAAAAAGTAATTTTCAATGGAAGGCAACAAGCAGTTTCACTGTTTCACCACTGTGGTTAAGTGGGTACACTGAAAAAAAAAAACTGCGAAAAGATTTATAAAATGGAATGCACAAAACAGAATGAATATGCACTATTGATATTTTCTCTTCAAACTACAGAAATAAATAGGGAGAGAGTAAGCCAAATATCCTCCTCCCTCAATCTCAGACTGTCTCACTTGTCTTAAAACAATTGACTGGAGAGTACAAGGAGGAGGGTCGAAAGAGGATCTAGAATGCTAAGGAGCCAGCCCTAGCATCTGTGTAATTAAATGCATCCAGGAGAGCAGTGGGATAGCCCTGCTACTTTCAAATCAAGTACAATTTAAGGTGGATTTCTGGATGTCCAAGAAGCTTAAAAGGCATTTGTCATCTGGTGACACATTAAGTGGCAGTGGCACTACTTTCTTTGAAAAATAGAAACATTACTAACTTGAAAGACTAAAGAGGAGCCACTCATTTCTTAACTCTCTGCTTTAATGAGGAACATAAAATGGATGGGTGTGTTTATCATTGATTCTTGTGAATAGAAAAAACTAAATGGGGCTTTGAGAGGTTAATAACTTTCATAGATCCATAACTTTGTGTTCTTTCACCGCTAGATCAATTCCATTTCCCTACTAAATCTGAATGGAAATTGGTGTGAATTGGAGTAATTCTGATTATAGAATTGCATTCACATTAAAATGTATTTATAATCACTATTGATCTTTCTCTTCAAAAATGAACAAATTACACTTGATGACTGAAAATTAGAAAGAAGAGCCATTCTACTCCCAAGGGAATGATCCCGGGGAGAAATGAGGAAAATCTTTTAGTGATCCCAGACTTAAAAACTTTAAAATAAAATGTTCAGACAGATGTAATAAATGGAAATTTACAAATAGAGAAACAGTCAAAACTATGAGAAACCTTACGTCACAAGGTCATGTATGCTGATTGGAACTGTATGGGACAGCCTGACATAATTTTGCAGGCAGATAGATAGGGATGTACCTGTGTAATACTGAGTAGTCGGCAGCCTGAAGTAGTCCAAAGGTATAAAGACCACATCCCTTACCAAGTCAAATCCTGAGCTTTTGGCAGAAGTACCAACCATATGTAGAAACTCAGACACCATCCAGAGAAGAGTGGACTCTCAAGAAAAAGGCAACTTCAAGAGAATCATAAAGTCAGGAATCCAAGGGTATTTGCCCTTAACAATGCCCTAGCAATAGACTCTTACACAGTTGTGGGGAACTTGGGAGAAGACTTACTATAAAATGAACTTTGTGGGGAGGCATTAGGGCACATTCTTTACTTTAGATTGACTTATCCCTAACTGATATGTGTACTTAAGGTTTTTTTCCCAGAGGAAAAGTGTGTGTCCTATGTTTTCTTGAACCCCCCTCTCTCTCTCTCTCTCTCTCTCTCTCTCTCTCTCTCTCTCTCTCTCTCTCTCTCTCTTTCTCTCCATTTCACTAGCAAATTTATCTAAAGTACTTTACACCACTCTTTTGCCTCCTCCTAAAAGTTTATTCCATGTGATAGGCGATAGTCCTGGAAAATCTGGGCAGGGTTTAGGCCTGATTTTCCTTTTCCTGAAAAGAGCAATTCCTCACTCCAGCCTGAGTTTGCAGCTCTGAAGAAGTCAGGTGGATGGTGGGGACCAGTTCCTTCACTGTGTGGATCAAGTGGGCCATAGGCATCCTGACAGCTACATGGTGGGGCCTACTGGGAACTTAGCACCGTGATACCTAGGTGCTTGAGCTATACCTTAGTTCTCTCACAGGGACACATATTTTAACTCTCACGGGGACTTCCCCAGGTAACAGACATGGGTGGAGCAGAAAGGTGAAAACACACTTCTCCCACGGCTTCTTCCCTCTCTGAATCTCCACTTCACCTGAATCACCTGCATTAAAACTGGGGATCTAGCCAGGGGTTTCATTATTCACAGGTTACATGGGGAAACTCATTTCCTGGGGTGGGGCGAACTTCATCTCCCTCTTGCAGCAATAATAGCAGAGACTGTAATAAATATTTTGATGACATGATTACTTTCATAAGTGACACTAAGTTCAAGGTTACTGGTGACGGGGGATGGTGAGATTGTCCTGAGCTGAGGACTGCTCACATAAGGGACACGATCTTTGTTCTTCTTCTAGCCTGTCAGGAGAAAGGGCATTCTTCTCCATTTTTCTAAGAGTGGGGTTTAACCCATTAACAACTACAATCATGAACAAACTGTCCTGCTCCAGAATCAGCACTAACAAATCATGGTTGTCCCCCACAACTACAAGTCAATTATTCTTCATGAGCACTGTAGCACTGTTGTCCCGTTGTTCATTGATTTGTTCGAGCAGGCACCAGTAACGTCTCGTTGTGAGACTTGTTGTTACTGTTTTTTGGCATATCAAATATGAGGGATCCTCTCAGTAGCTTGCTGGGCTCTCGAGAGGGAAGGAGGAATTGAATCCGGGTCTGCCATGTGCAAGGCAAATGCCCTATCCGCTGTGCTGTCTCCATGACCATAAGCCAGTTTAACCATTAACTACCTTATTTTGCTTCTGTAACTTGCTTTGCTGGTCACAGCTTCTGCAGTGCCTTACTCATTGCATCTACTGTCTAACTCGCATGTGACTTTTGCCTTTATAAACTCATCCCTTCCCTGACTGTCCTTGGGCCCATGAGTTCCATAGGACTGGAGTGCGCTCACTGTCACCAGCTTCTGTAATAAAGACTCCCAATTTGGCCTCTCTGTATGGTGTCCATCTGATTCTCCCCAAACTCCCTTACAACAGTAAAACAGGTAGGGTGATTGCTTCGCATGTGACTGACCCATATTCAATCCCTGGCACCACATATGTCCAAGCACTTCCAGGAGTAATCCCTGAGCACAGAGACAGGAATAATCCTAAAAATTTCTGGGTATGTTTCAAAAACAAAACAAAAAAGATTACTAGTGACTAAAAAATATATATCTCTGTGCATATGTTTGCATGTATATGTGTGTATGTATACATATATATATAATGTATGTATATAATCTTTTAAAGAAGCAATAATGCAATAATATTTTAGCATAGGCCCTATAAAAATAAACATAAAATCTAAGGTATTTTTATTCCATGAAATGTAATACAAATTATTTTAGGCTGTTTCAATCATCTATTGCAAAATAAGGTGAGAACTGAAAAACATATATTAGCCACTTGGTATATATTATGGGATGCATTATTTGATAGGTTCTAAGAATACTTTGGTAGGGGGTGGGGTAGTAAAACTAGCATTAATCTTAGGGTGATATGTTGAATAGTTAGTAACTCAATACTTGTGAGCCATACAAAAATTGATTCCTGAGTGCACAGCCAAGAGTAAGTCCTAGGCGCTGTCAGCTGTGACCCCAAAACTAAAACAAAAAAAAATTAAACTATTCAATAAAATGATAAATGAAAAAAATACTCTGCATTCATTAACACATACAACTTACAATAGCTATTATTTATTGGTCTTATCTTGTTTGAATCAAGATAAAATGGTATATTAAAACTTTCATTGATGGGCTAGAGAGATAGTAGGTAGGCAAGAAACTTGCCTTGTCTATGACTAACTCAGGTTCACTACAAGATACCACTGCATGGTCCCCCATACTTTGCCAGGAGTGATCCCTGGTTACAGATTCAGGAGTAGACTCTGAGCACAGTGGGATGCAGTCCCCAAATAAAAAAAAACACTTTCATTTATGCAAATATAAACATATAAATAATATTGTGTAAATATGTAAAGTTATTTCAATAATTTTCAGTACAATAATCTTTGTGACTGAGGAGACACTAAATACATAATCCTCCACATAATTTTAAACTGCAGCAAAATTAAGATGGCAAAGTATATTATTGACTGCTATTTCCAAATCTTACATAGGATATTTTTAAGTATTATACAGAACTTATAGTTCTCAATTTTTATAGATGGGTTCTGATTTTTTGAAATGTGTGACTTAAATTATATTTCTTAGATGAGTTTCAAAATTGCTATTTATTTTAAATTTTGAAATCAGTGAAAATTAATAATATTTAAAAAATTATAAAATATTACCTTGATGAACAGGCATCAATCACAAAGGATAATTAACCCCTCAAATCATTATTAATATATTAGTTAGGTTCAAGTAAATCATGTTAAGCAAATATAGAGGATTGTATAATGTGTTGATATCTTGCTGTGCTTTTCCCCCAAATATGATGCAATAGTGCCAATACCAATTTCTGAAAGATGAACTAATTATGCTTGTTTGATAATTAAATCTGATGTATGACATTTATAGTGATGTGTCAAATTTTCCCATGAGAATCTAAATACGCTGTATTCCTAGAATACAAAAAATTCTGAACCAAATGTATTAAAGTTTATGCTTTTCCATGTAAATTTACCGGAAGTTGCTCAATTCAAATATATCCCAATCCAACTGCAGAAATTTGTCAGAAGTTGTTCAATTTTGTATATACGTGTACGGTTTAATTCTAGCCACAGCATTATCATATAATATGGATTTACACAAGAAAATATGTGGCTTTTGTATCTTTTCAATTAGAAGCTCCACCATCATATGTAAATAAAGTTATTATTAAAACTTTGTAGGTATTTCAACTTTTAATATTTAATGTATTTTTTTGCATAACACCTTCCTGTCTTACCCTATTTTATATGCTTCTCCTAACTATGTGTTCAATGGAACATATCTGAGGGAGCTATATCTTCATCCCATTGAGTATCTGAGAAATAAGTAAAACATGTACATGATGTACTTGACGTTCTAGCTACAGCTAGAAACTGGGCCTCCCACTTGCAAATTATGTGTTCATTCCATTGAGTTATAGCTTCTGTTTCTCTATATTTTTCATCAGATGATAATATCATTTAAAAAGTAGAGCTAAACATACCTAAGTTGTATATATGCATATATATACATTTGATAGTTTTATATCAAATATGTACATGCATATCTACATATATGTATATATACATATGTATAGATGTATATGTATATATACGTATATATGTATATATCAAACTATCAAATATGTACATATATGTATATATAAAACTATCAATATATTTGGGCCTTGGACAGAATATTTATCTTTGGAATCAAATTTGTCAAGTACATCACGTATATAACACAGACTGAAGTCTTTAAATCCATTTAAGTTAGAGTTCTCTGGCCATACAAATGTATACATATTGAATAAAATTTTAGCCTAATAATGGTGAATGATTTTAATTGTGGATCTCTAGAAATAGAAAGTATTGTCAATTTCTATACAAATAATTAGACTGTACCTCCTCTATTCATACTGGATTGCTAGTAAATCATGTTAATAAGACTTTCTTTTAAGAATTACCTATATATGATGAAAGTTTGGTTTCTATAACTCAGTGGAAAAATGTAACTGTCTCAATCAGAAATGCAAAAAAAAACATCCGGCTGAACTTTTTTCTTCTGGCTAAACAGTCTACACGCCCAATTAACCTTCCTTAATTAGATTAGCATGTTCTTTACTTGGGATTGTTAAATTAATTCTATAATCAAAAATATCTAGTAAAGATCTGGATCTATCCCTGTAATGTGTAATGCTAGTTACTTCTTTGCTAAATATAACTGAAATCAGGCTCATTTAGTAATATTCCTTGCTTAGTGGTTTGAGTATATTTCTTCTAAATATGGCTAATTGGAACATTAAAAATAATTCTTGAAGTCATCTAAAGAAACCTTAGTATTTCTAAGTTCCTCAATTGATGAAATCCAAGAATCAATCACGATTCCAGAAGGCTACTCCTAGTTATATGAAAATATTTATAAGCATTGGCACACTCATCCCTACATGAAAACATAATATTGAAAACATACAATCAAATGTTATCATCCATAAGAAAGTAACTTGAATTTGCCAAAAAAGCAAATATTTGACTATAGAACTACTGATAATAGTATTATGGTTATATACACGTACATATATATAACAATTTTAAAATGCCTACATTTAGACAATTTATGGCTGACATAGTCTTATTCAGTCATATAAAAAATGACAGAAAGAATACACGAAGAAAGTTTATTTAACCAAATAAACTAAAGCTGGTCACTGATTCTAGAAAAATGCTTGAACTTGTAATTAAAGAGCAATACATTAGTCTCTTATCTTAACTTAATGTTATTATTCAGCTGTTTACATGGTTTCCTTGGTGTCTAGACACCGTTTTAGACATTAAGAGGAATACAAATCTGACTAAAAGCACAA
The DNA here is from genome assembly GCF_027595985.1 of Sorex araneus. Lineage (NCBI taxonomy): Eukaryota > Metazoa > Chordata > Mammalia > Eulipotyphla > Soricidae > Sorex > Sorex araneus. Next base: position 63,326,949 of record NC_073302.1, on the reverse strand, counting down.
TAACTATTCAAAGCTTATATTGAAATACATGAGAATATATTGGCCAGTGAGTGGACATCTCCTGCCTATGCTGTTCAGTTGGATGATCTGGTTTCCTCAATTTAAACAACCAGATAACAGTTCAAAACATAGTAGCAACTGTAACCTCCAGAATTGAGTTGCATCTTGACTTCAATTATGATAGCACTATTATTACTGTGATTATATATAATAATTTCTCTAATTCTCAAGTTCCTCATCCTAATGTGGATATTATTATGCATACAAGCTTACTATGAAGAGTGAATAAAATGTGTACACAGTATGATTTGCATATTATGTATATTAAAATAGAGTGACATATTTAAGATATAAACAACATACTCAAAATTATTGTATTTACTTTGTCAATATCAAAAAGTTCTGGATTATATTATGTTAAATACTGCTAAAATTATATTCATGAACTGCAAAGAGAAAAGAATTTCAAGGCAATACCTAAAGTAATATTGTTAGTTAGCTAACTTTATATTAGATGAATAAAGATTATTTGGGAAACACAAATAAAATATTTTACCCTAAATAAAATACATGGAATTTAGAAAAAAATTGTGAAATTGTCATTTTTTTAGACAACAGAGAGAATAAAGGGCTAGAAAAAAACTAGATTTTTTTTTTTTTTGTTTTATATCCAGTGATGTTCAGGATTTAATCTTTGCTCTGAACTCAGAAATTATTCCTGGTGTACTCAGGAGACCACATGGTATCTAAGGATCAAATCTAGATTGAAAATATGCAAGGCAAGGGCTGGAGCGATAGCACAGCGGGTAGGGCATTTGCCTTGCATGCTGCCAAACCGGGTTCGAATCCCAGGATCCCATATGGTCCCCTGAGCACCGCCAGGAGTAATTCCTGAATGTAGAACCAGGAATAACCCCTGTGCATCTCCGGGTGTTACCCAAAAAAGCAAAAAAAAAAAATATTCAAGGCAGGTGCCCTACCTGCTGTACTATTTCTCCAATCCCCCCACCAAAAATGTAGATATATTAAATGACAACATTTTCTGAAAATGCATTGAAATGTATACATATTAATTTTTAAATATTTTGGACCTTATTTTAAATAAAGTTTAAATATTTTAGTAATTTGGGGACTAAAGAAATAGCACAGTGGGTAGGGCGTTTGCCTTGCATGCGGCCGACCCGAGTTCGATTCCCAGCATCCCATATGGTCCCCTGAGCACTGCCAGGGGGTAATTCTTGAGTGCAGAGCCAGGAGTAACCCCTGTGCATCACCAGATGTGACCCAAAAAGAAAAAAATAAACGAAATATTTTAGTAATTTAAATTGAGAATCCTTGTGATTTTTATTCAAATTCTCATGATATCTCAAAATCACTAAGTACTATCTTATGCTTGATATATTGGAGGGGTTCAACAAATAGTGTCAATAATAAGCATTGCTTTTAAATTCATTATCTTTATCAGAAATAGTTATGTTTTTAGAATGTAACCAAGATAAAGCGTAAACGAAGTGAAACTTATCAATTACAAGGGCAGGGACGGGGGGGGGCGCGAGGTATACTGGGGTGGTTGGTGATGGAATAGGGGCACTGGTGAAGGGAAGGGTGTTTGAGTATTGTATAATTGACATAATCCTGAGAACTATGTAGCCCTCCACATGGTGATTCAATAAAATTAAAAAAAAAGAAATAGTTATGTTTTTATTGTTCATAATGTATCCATCTTGAAAATCGAGGTACATATGTGTAAGTTTTGGATAAGACATATTTCAATTAAAGCAATAATGATCACTTAGTTAAGTGAAATGAGTAAGAAAGAGAGAGACATACATATAGGATGACCTGGAATTTGTAGAATATAAAATACCATAATATGAGATTAACACCCAAAGACAATAGAGACAAAGGCTAGGAAGATCGCCCCATGGTTGTAAGCCTGTCTCATGAGCTTGGGGAGAAGGCAGCTGGTCTCACTAAGTCAATGATCGTTGGAGGGATAACTCAGGATGGGAGATGTGTGCTGAAAATAGATAAAGGATCAAACATGATGCCTCTCACTATCTGTATTGCAAACCATAATACCCATAAGTAGAGGAGAGTAAGAGGGAAATTGCAATAGAGACAGGGGAAAGGGTGGGACGGGGTGGGGTAGGGATACTGGGGACATTGGTGGTGGAAAATGTACACCAGTAGAGGGAGGGGTGTTCGATCATTGTATGACTGAAACTCAAACATAAAAGTTTTGTAACTGTAGCTCACAGTGATTCAATAAAATAAGTAAATAAACAAAGAGACAGAAAAAATTAAAATAAAGCAATAATAATGATGGACCTATAGAATACAGTTATCTATCCCATTCCATATGACAATGCTTTAAGTGATTTTTATATACAGACTCATTTAATTTTCATAATACCAATAAAAAGTAGGTATTATTATTATTGCCTACATTCTACAGATGAGCAATCACATACATAGCATGAATTTTTCAATAGCTAGTAAGCAGTAGATAAGTCTAGGCTGAAATCTCTACAATTTATGCCGTGGAATTGATATTTTTCTGAGGAAGCAATGCCATAAAAGGAGGTATGTTTAAAATATTCCTCTTAGCACTAGATCTAATAGAAATAGAATTTAAAGGAAATAGGAACGTCATTTATATTACTTGGAATAAGTATTTTGGATTTCTGTACAACTGGATTTTAAATGAATTCTGTAACATAATGTGCTCAGAAAATGGGAACTGGTATGACACAAATTGCTGGATCATAAAGCAGAGTCATTAATCTCATAAAAGAGTCATGAAGAAAGACACATAGGAGTTCAGGAGATGGTGATAATATTATTTTGACTGAGGTTATTCTAAGAAGGTTTATAGCTAAGGTGAGCAGAATCTTAATACATAAAATAGAAACAATGAGGAATCACAGATGAAATGAGCTCAGAGCCTGAATTACATTGATAGAACCTCAAGCACTTTTGTTTATTTAAGTCTCAGTACACTTGACTTCAGTAGTAGCTTGGTTGGTGAACATTTGTGTGCACTTTGTACCTATAATTTCTTTTCCCTTTAATCCGAAATGGGGTTAAGAGGGAATCTGGGGTGATATTCCTTAAAGTTGGAATTTGCAACTTTTCAGCAAATAAAAGTATTTGAAAATTACAGTGAACATTAATACTACATAAATAATTTATACAACATATCTTTTTAAATAATGATTGGAAATCATTTAATAATTCATAGGTTTACAGTAGATAATTTCATGTGGTGAAAAATAAATAAAATATTTTTGAGAAATAAAATGGAATGAAAAATTTTTTTAAGATTAGAAGTACACTGAGTTGAGATGAGCAAAAATGTATTAGTGGAAGATTTTATCAAAAAATAATATTATACAAACTTAAAAATGTGCCTGTCAAGGAGTCAATTTATGGGGTGATATTCAACCTAGGGACATTGGTGGAGGGAAGCTGATACTGGTGGTGGTATTGGTGTTGGGACATTGTAGACCTGAACTGCAGCGACAAATAATTTTGTAAATCATGATGCCTTAATAAAAATTAATTTAAAAGTATGATTATGAAAGAGACAATCGTCATTTGGAGAAAAGTATATATTATAAAAATGTCTCCTGGCAGCAAAACTTCTGCTGCAAAATAGTGAGAATAAAATGTATGATGATCTATTATGTATGAATGACAGTCATTTAAAATCTACTAATATGTTTTACTTTTTTTTTCCACTTTATCTCTTCACTAATAACAAATAATTCTATAATTTTCAGGAGAACTAAAATATTGTATGTAATCAAGAACACAGCCAAGGGTTAATAACTCCATTGAAGCTTCAGCCAAATGCAATCAATATTAAATCTATATGCATCTGCTGCAAAAGTTCAAACTTCAACCTACTGTTAGATTTCCAAATATTAGTGACAAATATTATCCATGATTCATAACTGAAAAATTAATTCTTTAATGGAAGATTAGTTTCTAGTTTTTTTCCTTTTCTATATATATATTGTAATTTGATTTATAAAGGAAAACAGGTTATTCATAGTTACAAACAACTCAAAATCGCATAGTTTAAAAGAGAAATAGAAGAATAGAATATTTGACTATTCTGTCCATCCATCTATCTGTCCATCCCAGTGAATATTTTTAACTATACATTAGACATCAGGCACTAGTACCTCAGGAAGAGAAGAGATGAAAAAAATGGATAAAATAACTTACCTTGGTGAGCTTGTTCAGATACTCATACACACAGTCCCTGACCTTGAGAAGTACAAACCTAATAGAAATATAGAAAAAAACATTAAATATTTAAAATCTTATATTGTTTTTAAGATATATTTCTGCCATCTTTTCTTTAAAAGAGATTGAAAAAAATTAATGAGGAGAAAAATAAATTGTTGAATGAAACACTGTTATCAATTGTTTATGATAATGTCTTTAGTTGAAATGATGAATTATCAAAAGTCAACCTGGAAATATCTTTTATAGACATGCTGTAATAGCAGTGAATATTGACTTCATTAAAATGTTGAACCGGGATTATCATGTTTAATATAAACTGGCTGAATCCCCTTCCTACAACTATTTCATCATGCTTATTGAATGTTTTAGTTTGTTATTTCCTAAAATTACATCATACAATTCAAAATTCTCAGCTCTTTGTCTTTTTGGAACTAGACATCCCCTAAATTATTAAGGATATGACTTAAAACTTGGCAGGCAGAGTAAAACACATCCTTGTATAGCCTACTCATCTTGGAACTAGAAAGCATGAAAGAATTGTTCATCTTATAAGTATTGCATTTTTGTAAAAGAACTGAATTAACAATTTTTAATGTGAAACATATAAAAGGTGCTTTGCCTTCAATCTTTAATAGAATCATTTTACAAGGTTTAAAGTTTTTCCAAATTATTCTAGTTTGTTTTTAGATTTCCTTTCTCCTAGACTAATTTCTTCTCAACACTTTTATGTATTCAACTTATATTCCTTCTGCTGTTTCCCAGAGAAGTTGGAATCTCATGCAGAAAGCATTCCTTACATCTTACTTCCTCCAAGGTTTCATTTCGATGTATTTGCTAGGAGTTCCAACAGCAATCTGTGCTTCCTTATCACATTTCATCATATGACATTATATTCCAGAAACTTACTAGTTGATAACCAAACCATTCCAATTTTTTGTTCTGTTATAGAAGCAGACAACACTTTGTAGGTAAATACGATAATCTGTCTTGATTTTTCAAGTGGAATAATGCTAATTATAAATCAAACTACTTTCAGCTTTAGCATTAAAATGACCATACATGATCCATCTATAGACTATTGATACATGTATGGTCCCCCATCAGCCGGCCAATTCTAGGAACATCCATTGGCACTGCGATTTTATATTAATTACAATTAACACACAATTTCTTATCCTATTACAATGTTGGTGTTTTTTTCCTAAACATTTAGCCTACCTAAACTGTGATTATTTGATCCTCCATTATAACTTTAAAATAAGGCAGTCTCAAAGTGACTGTCTTATTTTAAGTTTTATATTTTGGGGCTTCACTCCCTATGTAAGGGTTTACTCCTGACTCTGTGCCCATGGATCACTATTTAAAGGACTTGGGGGACCATATGGGGTGCTGGGGATTAAACTCATATCATCCATGTGCAAGCAGTCCTTTACCCACTAAACTCTCCTACCAGTCCTTTCTTTTTAATGTTAATTTAAGATTCTGCCATTAATATATGGCAAATGATTCCTGAACCCCCTTTCAAAAATAGTTTTAAAATAAATAAAATATATCATAAATATTTTGTAAAGAAATTTTCTAAATACAGCTGTTGTTCCTTTGCAGACAATGCATGACTTCACTTAGTATATCCTACAGAATGTATTTTTGGTAAATGCTTTATAGCTACAATCTTATTTTGATTAGGAGTTTCAAACAAGCAGAAAGTTGAATATTTTTTGCAAAAAAGGGGGGGTTGTAGACTTTTATTTTCAGTATTTGGTAAGATATTGAGAGCAATGGCAAGCCTTAGTCAAAAGTAATGAACTCAAAAGCTCCATGCTATAGTTACAGTGATTTGGAATGTCCTTCAAACCTTCACTGGGGATTTGATGCCAGTGAAAAGAAAATGAAAGGTAATTTTCTTTCCTTTTCAAAACAATAACCAATCACAGAAAGCAAGACCTCTGCTCTCCTCATAGTACAATGAAATAGCTTTGGAAGTTTAGACAAAAATAGAGACCTCTGATGAGAAGCATGAAATCTTGGTCAGCAAGCCTCCATTTATTTATTGTAATCACATCTCCTTCTCCCCCTTACTCTTACAGTTAGAAATATGTGAACTGTCTCCTTTTTAGGGAACCGCTTGTTTGAAATAACTTTCAAAGAGGATTTGAAGAGCTTCACAGTTGATGAACACATGGTTTGTTGGGAGTTATGCACTTGGGGAAAACATATAAGATTAGAACCGTTTAATATAACTGATATTTTCTATCTAGCTATCCCTGGATTGATTTATCATATAAAAATATTTAAACCCTTTGATAAGAACAAATATGATCATCTCACTCATCTTTTATTTATCATCAGCTTGGTTATTTTAGTTGTCTGACAGAACCTAACTTTAGAGAAATAATTCCTTTACTTTAAGCAATGAAATATAAAGAGTAGTCATATCTTGCTTATATTCTGTAATATATTGCTTATATTCTGAAGAATATAAAAAATGATTTTCTTCTAGACATTTGAAATTGCTCTGGAGAGATAAATCTGAAAACTCTTTGCCACAACTCATATATAACTACAGAATTACACATCCTAATTAGATTTTAATAAACATGTTTCAATCAATCTATAGAAGGCTCATATCAATATTGATACATAACTGACTGTAAGTAAGCAATTGTCTTCTCCATCATTAGGCAAGCTCACATTGGATTTGCTGGCAGAAGCCATTTCTTAGAATTTTTAATGACATGAATACAGTTATTTAATTTTTCACAAAGTTACCTTTAATTACTTAGTACAGTTTCAACTTAATAATGTGTTGATCTTTATAAGAGTCAACTTTAAATATTTAATATCAATTATTTTTTTAAAATGGCAGAACTCTAAAAAAATCAGTACCTTATAACTCTTCTTTTATGTTTAGTTCAAGTGAGATCCCTACTGTGATCAAATTATAGGTCATTAAAAAGTCCCAATTTGTTTCCTTTTTAAAAAATTGAGAAAATAGATGACATACTTCCATAATTTGAAGCTAATGACTTTTTAGCAATTGGTTTGACTAAGCAAGCAAAATCAAGGTCCTCAAATATGGGTGATATGGGTGAGATAACGGAATTTTCAAGAAGGGGTATATTATAGTGATACTGGTTCTTTTATTTCTAAGTTTTATGCCAAAATTCTGACTTATTATGGGTGAGAAACTATAGCTAAAGTAAATAACTTGAAATAGTATGATTTTTTATGATATGAGGAATCTGGTCTGGTACAATATAGGGTATTTAATAATAATTGAATAATTTATTCAATTATTTCATAGGAAATAATTGAAATGTTTTCTATTATTTTGTCATAAAACTAGAGTTTGATGTAGAAATAATAACCATCCCATAAATAGTACTTTTATGTTTTTATGTCATATACATACCATCTTATATTCTTTATTAGGAATCAGAGTCAAATCATGTATATTTTGTAATATGACTCAAAAGTATTTTGTAAATCCTCACTATAATTTTTCTACATAATAGTCCTTTATTATAATATAAAAATTGCAAGTTTTATTAATGACTATTAAATGCAATAGGCATATTTTTGTTAAATAGTTGGTATATATAAGAAGATATCACAGCAGGAAAAAACAAGGATTTAATTTATAAGCTATAATGTGATCTTTTATACAGCTTTGTTTAAAGTCACTTCAATGATGTTTATTTCAATGCCATTACTTCAATGTCTACTTCAATGGCCTTCTCAAACTATACTGAAGACCACACACACACAAATCTTGATGATAAAAACAGTGCATAATTTCAAAATATTCTACGTTAGCACAAACAATGATAGCCTCTTTCATGTAGTTTATAATTACATATTAATGGCTTTTCAATAAGAAACTTTTATCATCTTTTATTTTAAAAGATAACAAAGTTTTCACATGTTTTTCTCTAGTCACTATCCTCACATTTTCATAGATCCAAATTTATCCTAGAAAAGCAACACTAAGTAAGCAAAGAAAAAAAACTCAAAACACCAAAAGGATTATGTCATGCAAAATTGTCATCTCTTCTTAACATGCATATTTCATAGTAGAAAGTGCACATAAGTGAGGAGAGTACACTTTTCGACGTTTGTTTTGTCCATAATGCCAGACACCCTGGTGATCATTCCTCCTCCTCATCCTCCTCTTTCTGCTCCTCCTGCTCCTCCATCTTCTGCTTTTCTTCCTGTTTTCTATTTTCTAGCATACACATTTTCCTAATATGTTTATATATTTTAATATGTACAGATATATTTAATATACAAATAATTAGAACTTTGTCAACTGAACAATAAATTAAATTTTTTAGTTAGGGGGTTGTGTTTGGGCCACGTATGGCTGTGCTTAGGGAATACCCCAGGCTCTGTCTCAGGGACCACTTTTGGTGGTACTGAGGATTAAAGTAGGATATGCTGCATGCAAGCAGGGTCGGGTGGTGGGGCATGGGGTGCGGGTGGTGAGAGGGATACTGGGATCATTGGTGGAGGTGAATGGGCACTGGTGGACGGATGGGTAAAAGATCACTGTATGAGTGAAATGAAAACACAAAAGTTCATAAGTGTGTAACTGTACATTACAATGATTCACTAATAAATTTTTTTAAATCCTATCTTAAACCATAATGCAACTAATATACAGAAAATTAGAGAAAATGCACACCAGTAATTAAAGATACTAGAAAAAAAGATTTTTGTAACAATACGGAAGGCTATATGAACTGGAAATCAATCACTAAAGAATGAAGGCAATTTAGTTTGTAGGTCCTTTTTGTTTTATTGTCTTTATGGTCTATTTTAAAAACCAACCAGAATTTCTCAGAAACACAAGTAATTTAAATATTCTTTTAAAAGTCGAAGTAAAGTGCACTTAGAGAAAATTTATGCAAACAATGAACCATACAAAAGCAAACACTAGAGTACATATCACTCCAGTCAAAATAGAGAACATTTTGGTATAGAAACCTCATGCTACAGAAGCCACATGCTCGCTCCCAACCCTAGTTCTATACAAAGACAAACAAACATTATGTTATATTTGAACCCTGTAGTTTAAATAAACTTAAACATTTTATAAATAGAATCATGTATGACACATTACTTTCCCTGACTACTTTCATATACTTATTAATTTCTTTTATGCTATACTTTGTAAAATATCACGTGTATATATCACAGTTCATCCATTCGGTGACTGATGAACATTGGTTAATTTCCATTTTAGAGCAATTTACAATGCTTCAATAAACATCGTTGTAGATATTTCATGCTACACATGTTGTATATAATGAGGAGTGGAAATGCTGGATCATCTGGTACACATATGTTCAACTTCAGTAGATAATGCCAAGCTGTTTCCCAAAGTAGTGTTAGCAATTATACTCCTCCAAAATAGATGTGTTCCTGTTGCATCATCCTTGCCGATATATTATAGACTATTTATTTGCTTTGCAAGCCTAGATTAGATCAGTAAAAGAGGTGAGAGAGGATGAAGGCTTTCATATTAGACAAAACAAAGAAAATGAAAGAATTATAACTCAGGATTCAGTAACTGCTAGAAGAATGATGGTTGCTTTGGGTAAGGTACAAACTTGAATGTCACTGACAGTGGACCTCTCTAGAAGTAGAGAGTTTATGAAGAGTTAGGATTCACGAATAGCATGGTGGAACAAATATGTTGATAGACTTCTGGTGTAAAATATTTGGGGAGGATGTGGAAGGAGAAAAACCACAGTTTTCTACAGAAAAATAAACAGATGACATACAATAATTAGATTTGATGCAAGATAATTTAGGATAAAAACTGTCCCAAGAATAGAAGATTTTCATGAGGAACTACTTCATATCAGTTTATTAGAAACTTTTATTTTTGAAACAATTTTTTTAGCATATGTGTCAAAAGAGATGGGAATAAAAGTCGACTATTTTCAGTGTGGGAATTTTCCTAGATTTTGTGTAAGGTGTTTTTGTAAGTTACGTTTTTGTAAGATCATTATTTTATAATTATTATATGAAAGATACTCTCTACAAAAAATGAGATGATGGTGGCTGAGGAGTCTGGAAGAGGGAAGCTAAAAAAGACCACAAGCAACTGGAGAAAGAAAAATATGTCAAATCTAGTACTGAGTTTATCAGGGTATAGGATCAATTAGAGCTTGCATATAAAGATTTAAGAAGTAAAAAAGGCACGATAAATAAAAATATAATCTATACATTTATAAAAGCATAATAGGAAAAAAGAGGGACAAAATAAAAGAACTGTATCTTAACCAATGGTAATGTTCTATATAAGTTTATCCAGGTAATAGTGCTAAGAAAATAACTTTAATACCTACAGTACTTTTTTAAACCAGGATAAAATATAGAAGCACATTTTTGGTTATGAAGTCACAGATTCGTTTGGTTATTGTAGCTACCAGAACCTTAATGCTGTTTCAAACTCTATGAATAAAATCTAGGATGTTGAAGGAGTGTTGATATAAGGTGGTGTGTCCAGCATAATCACTACAAGATGGTGTGAACAGGAAGAACTCCCAGTGAACTCACTTGGGGTGAGGAGTTGAGGAGGGAAGTAGATTAAAACATCCCCGTGTGTAATGTTCTCCTCAGAGAATCCCTATCCTAGATATTTTTAAAAATGGCAATTTTTTAATGTGAACATTGAATTTCTGTATGCAAAAGAATGAATTGTTTTTTTCACTCATAATATATACTCAGTGCCTAAATTGAATATAATATAGATTATTGTTCATAAATTTATTTATTTATTAAAGCCCCTGTCCCTTTCCGACAGCCCAGCAAACTACTAAGAGTATCCTGCCCATAAGGCAGTGTTTGGCAAGCTACCTGTGTCGTACTCAATATATTCAAAAACAGTAACAATGACGGTTCTCATTCCCCTGATCCTGAAAGAGCCCCCAGTATGCCATCGGGCTACACTAGCACCACAACAGGGATGAATGGAGATATTACTGGTGCCTGCTCAAGTAAATTGATGAACAACGGGATGACAGTGATACAGTGCTATATGAAAGATATGCTTGAAAAACTTCCCAAGAGTCAGAAATAATAAGATAGTGGCGTTGGATTAGGTCTCAGACAACATCTAATTAAAATTTCTCATTTCACAGATGAGGGCTAAATGCACAGATGCCTAGCTATTTGATCAGGCAAATGTAGTAGTTAAGTAAAAATGCAGAATTTTCCAGACCTTTTGACCTATTAAATAGCTGCAATAAATTTATTTTACTCTAGAAATATTAAAAATCTTCATTTTCTCTAGTGTACCATTTTGATAACTGTATTAGAATTTATTAGATTTTATATGCCCTACTGCTTACCTACAGAATGCCTTCTCTTTTCAGGACTACATTAGATATTTGTCTTATGCCCTATCTGATATTTATAATGCATCCTATTTGTAACTACCTATATATTTGTCTCTTTTACCTATTTAGAGACCAAAATTAGGGTTTTTTGTTGTTGTTTGTCACTACTAATTTTATAAGGCTATACTGATACTTGATAGATCTTGGTGTAATGAATCAAGTCTATCTAAACTTGGCCCATGCAGTTGTTGGTAATTAGATAGTAACACTGTAGCACTGTCCTCCCGTTGTTCATCAATTTGCCCAGGTGGGCACCGGTAATGTCTCCATTGTGAGACTTGTTACTGCTTTTGGCATATTGAATACACCATGGGTATCTTGCCAGGTTCTGCTTGAGAGCGGGATACTCTCGGTAGCTTGCCGGGCTCTCTGAGAGGGATGGAGGAATCAAACCCGGGTTGACCGAGAGCAAGGTAAACACCCTACCTGCTGTGCTATTGATCCAGTCCAATTAGATAGTAGTGGAATAATTTTTTGAGGATGTTAATCTTTGTACAATTCATTGATATTTCTGTTTTTCTCCTTTTCAACTACATGGTAGAAATATACTTACATGACTCATTGAAATAAATGTGGTCCTACTGTTTGAGCAGATGTAACACATGTCACTAATCATTTCTCCCCTACCCCAGTTTCATTGGTTTTGGAGCCTTCCTGAATAAGGATGGAGACAATGGAAATGCTTCATGATGGGCCATATAGTATGACTGAAAAATAAAAGAATAGTTCTAATTCACCAAGATAATAGAGTTGATATTTCAGGATCATTTTGCATATCCTCATGTTGTAAGAGCATGACATTTCATGAGCTTTTGTGAGTTACTTATTTTATTTATGGAAGGAGATTATCACTGAGAACCAAACGTGGGCTGTACTAGACAGCTTGTAATATGGAATTAAAATAGCCCCTGTTCTAACCATTGTGCACCTGTTAAGTATCTCCTCTTGAGTATGGGCTATTCCCAATGACTTACTTCTAATAAAGGGCTGAAAATAGTGGAATGATACCTGTTAAATCCTGTTAAATTAGATTTAAATATTGCTGCATACTTCTACTTATTTGTTGTCTCTCACTCTGTCTTGAAGCCCTTGGTATATAAATACATTTTAAATTAATCATTGCAATTACAGGTATTCCAGTAGGAGTAAAAGTACATAACTCTTCATGCAGGTAAATGGTGAAAGAGTGGTGAATAAACAAATAAAAATATCCACATGGCAAGTGATTAACACATCTACGTTACACCAGACAGTAACTGATGATAGCCAACAGTCAATGAGTAGCTTGAAAGTGGGACTAATATATACTGACAAAGTCATGTGAATATTCTTGAAAGTGGACTCCCTCCTATTTGGGACTTGAAATGACAGGAGTCCTGGCTGACACTGTGATTGTAGTCTTGTGAGAGACTCTGAGCTAGAGTTAGCCTTCTAAACCACTTGATTCTTATCATAACTATGCAATAACTTAAAAATTGCTATTTGAAGATGCTTTTATAGAATAATTTGTTCCAGCAATAGATATCTAACACCTTTTGGGAATATCTCCCTATATAATTATACTGCAATGAAAGAGCCTGGCAGGCTACCCATGACATATTCGATATGCCGAAACAGTAACAATAAGTCTCGCAATGGAGACGTTACGGGTGCCTGCTTGAGCAAATCGATGAACAATGGGACTATAGAGCTACAATGCTATAATTATAGGGAAATATATTTAACATTATCTCAGAGACACCTGATAACAATCATATGTGAAGTTGAATACAACTTTCAATTTTGTACTTAACTGAAAAGTATAAAATTATTATATCTTCTTAGTGTAAATATTCATCCAATGCCAATAGGAGTTTTTATACTTTTGTTGTTTGAGTTAATTTTATAAAAAATAGGTACATGTCAAAATAGTGATTTCTAAACATAAATATGATTAATTTAAACATATCATAATGATCAGTGGGATACTAAATGCTAGAATACCAAGAAGTTAGGTAATTTGGATCATTTTATCACTGTATCACTGTCATCCCAATTGCTCATCGATTTGCTCAAGTGGATGCCAATAACATTTCCATTCATCCCTGTCCAGTTCAGGGTCAGGGGAATGAGGCCTATTATTGTCACTGTTTTGAGCATATCGAATACACCACGAGTAGCTTGCCAGGCTCTTGAGTAACTTTGATTTCTTTAGGAAACAGAAAATTTGAGTTTTACTTAAGGAAGAAACATGTATTGCTCTAATAAAAGCTGACTTCCTTCTATTTAAAGTGCTAACCCAGTTCTTGCACTGCCTCTCAAAAATTTATCAAAACATGATGAACACTGTTCAGAGACAGTCTGAAACTAGAACTTGTAGGTTATTTTGAATTATCTGAATCTAAAAATGAGGGCATGACACCTACACTTCTCCCATAGTTGTTTAGATTGGGAATCCAAGACAACATCTATTCAGAATTTTTTGCTAAATTCAGTAGAGCAATGACAAAAAAAGTTATAAGGAAAAATTATAAATTATTTTAGAGAATACAAGAATATAGCTTTTATATTAAAAAATTAAACTCCCATGTTCAAAAAAATCATCTTCTGTTAGCAACTGTCGGACAATGAAAAGCAGAACCCCCCAAAAGAGAATCACAGTTTAAGTATTTAATTACAAGTCAAGTACCAGGAAACTTGAAATGAACATGATATAGTTATTAAAGGACTTTTAACATAGGTGAGTAAAACTATTTTCACATGCTTCGAGTTTGCAGTTTCAATCCTACTAGGAATTACTGGTGAATAGCATATTTTCTATGGAGGCAACAATTCACAATTTCCCTTTATTCTTGATACCATAAAAGACTCAGCTCATGGGGGTGGGAATAGGGGTATGATTATGATAATTAGAGAAAGAACTAAACAAATATAAAGTCTGTTAAATGCCTTCCTGAAGCTATATCCCACTTAATAATATGAAAGACACTTTAAAACTAATAATAAAATGATCACCCCCTTTTCCAAAGCTGATAAGAAAATGAAGGCTAGATGCAGATTCAGAGAAAGTAATTCATGCTGGCAAAGGGAAGGAGGGAAAGAGGAACAACTACAGAAAATCAACTGTTAATAAATACTGAAGACTGCAGAGAAGTCAAATGATAAGCTGCAGCATATGTTCTTCCAGCCAGACTTCGGCAATCATTTCTCTGAGAAGAGAGACTGATAAGGCCTGCTCCCATCCAACAGGCAATCATTTTGCATTTTATATTATTTGAAAAGAGCTTGATTATGTTCTTTCAAATGAAACCAGGTTGATTCACATTTACCTGTCAACAGAATCTTCTATTCCTGTTTGCCTGTCTACTTAAAGGCATATGACCTGATCCAAATTGCATAGACAAAGGTTTGTCTAAAACCTTTCATTAATAATAAATAATGAGTGACCAGATCAGAATATTTTTGATGCCAAAAATTCTGTTAAATTAAAATGCACCGTCTGGATATGATTAAATATGACTATTAATTTCAATAATGGATTGAGGTCATAAATATTGCTTTGCAATGCAGGCTTTAAAAATTATATCCGGTGGGAAAATGCACATATGAAAACAGCAATTATGTCATTTAGAAGGGGAACAACACAAAACATAGTCTCTCCTGGTTTTGTAAACTTGTTTAAATATTTAAATTGCATTTTATCAAGTAGCAATAGACAGGAATGTGTAACGACAAATGTCTGTGAGTAGTTTATTATTGACTTATGCAGGATGATTTCACAAATTGAAGAAATGAATCCAGAAACATAGTGGGTCAATTATTCTGAAAAAAATCTTCATAGCATACTCTAGTCTTCTGTGTTTATTGTTTATTTATGAGGAAGTGTTTTAGGAAATAAAGTACATCACTAGACATCAAAACACTTATGTTCTAGTTTGAATTCTATAGTTTATCAAATAGGTGTCTTCAAAAAAAATCACTGAAACATTTTAAGTTTTGTTTTCTCATCCTAAAAAATGAAAGTATTGAATAATATTATCAAGGAACAATCACAGTCTCTGAACTGATCATGATTATCCCAGATAGTATATTTTGCATTTTAAATGTGCATATGCATATGTATATGTTATGAACATATATACACACATATTTTCATGTTATGTATATGCATATTAGTAACATTTTTAAATCATTAGGCTGGCCTGATATAGTACTCAAAGTTATGAAAACTGTACCCAAAGTCTAAGTTAGAAAGGTAACTTAGGCTAAAGTGCAACTTCACAAAACTATCCAAATGATTCACAAAGAAAGTTCACATCAAAATTCAGGTTTGAGATGTGAATTAGAATATTCTATGTGCAGAATGTACATAGAATTCTTTGAAAGACAGAAGGTATTTTGGATGATAGTAAAGAGTTCAATATCAAAAGAAAACCAAGGTTAACGAAATATAGGTCAACAGGTCATGTTACTACTAGGTCAATGGAAAGGCATATTTCTAGAAGATTGCCAAAGTTATGTCAGCTCTGTTTTAATATGTTTCTAAAAGATTAATATTAATAAGGGAATTCTCAATTTGGCATTTTTTATTAAAATAATGTTCTTTTTCTCAATTCAATCACACAACTTGAAATTTTATATCCAAACAAAGCATTCACAGCTTTCAAAAAGCCTGTGATACCAAAACTTTTAGCCAGATAACAGATCTTCTTAGTGTTCAATTACTGAAATACAAAATAATGTGGAAACATTATAAATATAATTTCAGAAAATATGTATATATTATAAATTTTTCATAGTGCTGAAGAACTAAAATAGCTCTAAGCTCTAAGAATAAGTGAAAAATATTCGAAAATGAACTCTCTTGAAATAGACTTGTGAGTAGGTCATAAAGTTGTTATGATTGTTCACAAATGTTTCATCATTTCCTGAGTTATTAAGTATAAGAGAAACATTTTGAAATTTTTTTCATTTAACCAAATTAAATTTTAGAAATAATTTAGTTAATTGATTTTTGGTGAGGTTTTTGTCATACTTTTAATTATATGTCCTTAGGTCAAAAATCAGATCTGTATCTACTTAATGGAAAGAATTTAGTTGCCATCTCATGGTAAAAATTGTTTGTGAAGTTTTTCTTTTTAAATGATGTCTTTTAAAAGCATTAGTATTTCTTACAAGCTTTTTTAAGACTATGAACTTCACAAGCAGTTTCTTGTCCATGAGGCTTTATATCCCTTGATGAATTTGTATTTCATCCCTTCAAATCTGAATTGATAAATGAACTAGTGAGATAAAGTATTCTTTGTGATTTTTTAATTTTACTATATAGCACAGCGGGTAGGGCATTTGCCTTGCACACAGTTGATCCAGGTTCGATTCCTCCATCCCTCTCAGAGAGCCTGGCAAGCTACCAAGAGTATCCTGCCCTCACAGCAGAGCCTGGCAAGCTACCCATGGCGTATTCGATATGCTAAAAACAATAATAACAAGTCTCACAATGCAGACGTTACTGGTGCCCGCTCAAGCAAATCAATGAACAATGGGGCAACAGTGCTACAGTGCTACTATAGTCAACATTCTGCAATTATCTTCTGGCCTATCGATGCTCATTTAATAGATTTCCTGTGAATCTGATAGGACATTCTTTTTATCTAAGCTCCTTCTTTGATCTGGCTGCTTTCTGTATTCTGTTTCTTAGTTTTTGTTATTCTGATTATAGTATATCTTTTAGGTCTTTTATTTGAAATTATTTTGTCTGTGACACTTTGAGCCTCTTGAATTTGTTGCATGCACTCTTCAACTCTGCAACATTTTTAGTTATGATTTTTTTGACTAGTAGTTCTTTGTCAATCTTTCCTTCCTGTTCCTCAAGTTCTCTATGATGCTTTATCTGTTCTTCTTGATCTCTCTTTTTTCTTTTTGCTGAGCTATTCATTTATTTTCAGACTCCTGTATTGTCTATTGCTCTTTAGAAGTTTCCTCAGTCTTATCTTTAAGCTCACCAGTTTGTTCCTTAGCTGGTGTTACTCTGCTGCTGAGGTATTCCACTGAGTTTTTCATTGTACCTATAATACTCTTCAGTACTGTCACTTCCGATTAGTTTTCTCATTTCCACCTTCATTCTTCTTTGTGCTTTGTGGGCTATCTACACCCTTGTTTCTTTGAAATCACCGAACATCTGCATGTGATGTCTCTAAGTTCATTATCTTAGAAATTATAGAACTGGTACTGGTAGAGATGTCCAAAAAGTTAAGCCCACTAATAAGCTTAGTGGGCTTGTACACAGCTTCGTCATTGTGTCTGCTGTGCTCTGAGAGTGAATCCTTGTAATCTGCCTCTGCGGGAGTGCTATCAGAAATTCAGCTGAATTTTATGCTTGTCTTTTCTCGCTGGCACTCTCCAGGTGATTTTGCTACTTCTGGGTTGTGGTTTTATGGCCTATTGTGGATCACAGGGCTACTTTCAACACCATCTAGGCTCGGCCTCTCTTATAACTACTTAAGACTCTGATTTATTACAACCATCACAGTCTTATTAGGGTTTTTCTGTAGGATATTTGGAAAGAGCTAGAAAGTCCCTGAAAATAGCCAAGGATATACCCTAGTCTTTGGGTTCATAACAGGATGTATTAGCGTGTGCAATGAGAGGTGAGAGGAATAGAACTATTGTGTAGTTTAGGGTACAGACACTGCTAGGTTTTATGGACATGGGAGGAGTTAGTGAATGGTCATGCTCCAAGAGGCAATGACAACTGGCTGGAAGGTGAAATATACATAAATTATGATCTATACAAGGAAATAGCAGAGCACATTCTAATAAAATCAGGACCCTAGATGCAGCAGAGGAGATGGGGTAGGACAAGGTTGAACCCTCTTACTTGAAAGGGGAAGAAGCAGCAGCAGGCTAATTTAGAAGCAAGATTTGGTGAGAAGTCTCAAAGCCTAATTACAATTTTCTAAAGATCGTTATATTTTAAACAAAATTTTATTTCTCTAAGCTTTATGTTCTTCATTGGTAATGTATACTAAAATGGTGCCAAATTCTTATGACTATTATGAGTGTGAAATGCAACCATATAGTGACCTGACTAGCATATGATATTTTTAATTGATACATAGTAAATATCAGTTTTTACTCATTCTCTTCTTCTAACCTAAATATACCTTCTGCTAAATAAGACAAAAACAGAAACCGATATCTATGGATTGGCCTCTACTATCTTTCAGGCCTCGATATTGATGCCAGATGATCTGGTCCTCATATTTATATCTTGAATTTTCCCTGTTAAATATAATCAACTGTACCTAATGTCAACCTCAGAAATGTCACTCTGGCCTAAGGATCTAGAACAAATAAGACAATTCAACAATTATGCCTGAATTATATATTTAAAATAATGTACATGACAAAAAAAAAAACAACCGATAAACAAAATGACTAAAAATTCCCACTCCTGGCTAAGATGAGTGACTGGAATGTTACCTTTGTTACTAATGAAGACCACTAATATAGTTATCCTCATATTTTGGTAACATCTAATCCAAAGCACTGTCCCATTTCGTTAAACTGTGCTCAAAGCATGCAACATAATATCCAAATCCTATACTAACAGATTTACCCAGGTTACTTCAAAGGGCAATAAAATAAACTTCACAGCTTCAGGTGTTTCTGGATATCTTTGGTTGCAGTGCACTGACACACTAACCATGAGAAAGCTCTCAATTCTCTCATTATTTATCTTCTCTGAAGAATTAATATTTTATTCTACTTTGACTTTTTTCCTGATACTATTCTATACAAGTTAGTTAAGTGTTAGATGTTAGTAACCAAGTTATGTGGTTACTGAAAGAATATTTCCTCCCTCCTTCCCTTCCCTTCCCTTCCCTTCCCTTCCCTTCCCTTCCCTTCCCTTCCCTTCCCTTCCCTTCCCTTCCCTTCCCTTCCCTTCCCTTCCCTTCCCTTCCCTTCCCTTCCCTTCCCTCCTCTTCCCTTCCCTTCCCTCCCCTTCCCTTCCCTTCCCTCCCCTTCCCTTCCCTCCCCTCCCCTTCCCTTCCCTCCCCTCCCCTCCCCTCCCCTTCCCTCCCCTTCCCTCCCCTCCCCTCCCCTCCCCTTCCCTTCCCTCCCCTCCCCTCCCCTCCCCCCCTCCCCTCCTCTCCCCTCCCCTCCCCTCCTCTCCCCTCCCCTCCCCTCCCCTCCCCTCCCCTTCCCCTCCCCTCCCCTCCCCTCCCCTCCCCTCCCCTCTCCTCCCCTCCCCTCCCCTCCCCTCCCCTTCCCTTCCCCTCCCCTCCCCTCCCCTTCCCTCCCCTCCCCTCTCCTCCCCTCCCCTCCCCTCCCCTCCCCTTCCCTTCCCTTCCCTTCCCTCCCCTCCCCTTCCCTCCCCTTCCCTCCTCTCCCCTCCCCTCCCCTCCCCTTCCCTCCCCTTCCCTCCCCTCCCCTCCCCTCCCCTCCCCTACCCTACCCTACCCTTCCCTCCCCTCCCCTACCCTTCCCTCCCCTCCCCTCCCGTCCCCTCCCTTCCCCTCCCTTCTCCTCCCTCCCCTCCCCTCCCTCCCTTCTCTTCCCTGCCCTTCCCTTCTTCCTTCCTTCCTTCCTTCCTTCCTTCCTTCCTTCCTTCCTTCCTTCCTTCCTTCCTTCCTTCCTTCCTTCCTTCCTTCCTTCCTTCCTCCTCAATCCAGGCAAATGTCAGAAAAAAATTAGCTCGTCACTCTTCAGGAAGCAGGAAACTTTAATGTATCAAGATTTCTCATTTCGTGCCTACTAAAAGGTAAGAACAAATAAAAAAAATAATTTCAGATAGAAGGCATACAATAAAAAATTTATGAATATCAGTAGAATTTTCACACTTTATACAGTGGTATAAAAACTTGCATTTAAGTTTGCTTATATAATTGAGTTTTAATCTTGCTTCCTTAAATTTGGCTCAGGCACAGTTATTTAAATTTCACTTATATGTGTTGCTTATGTTTCTTTAATATTCTATTGTTGCCAGTGGTGATTATTAGTTTACAAATGTAATAAACTTTGCTGATATCATATACCACAAAATTGAAACAAAAAGTGAATTTTAAAATATTTCTTCTATGCAGGCAGGGCATTTGCCTTGCATACGGCTGACCTGGGTTCGATTCCTCTGTCCCTCTTGGAGAGCCCAGCAAGCTATAGAGAGTATCTACCCGTGGCATATTCAATATGCCAAAAACAGTAACAACAAGTCTCACAATGGAGACATTACTGGTGCCTGCTCGAGCAAATTGATGAGCAATGGGATTACAGTAATACAGTGATAGTATCCCAAGTTTCCATTGAAATTTTCACTGGTAAGTTATGCTTATGTGCTGTGTTAAGTTCTTTGCAAACTCAAACTCTTTTTTTATCTTTTTTACTATTTCGTCAACATGGGAACCATTTAGAAGTTAAAGATCTTTAGGCAAAACTGCAAATAAACATAATATTCAGTATTTCAAATTTTCTCTTGCCCTAAATAAAGTCAGTCTTCAGAATTTCATTTAATTTCTTCTCCCTAAGTATTTGAAATAACCCAACATCCCAACATGATATGCCTGTAATTTTGTATTTTACTACATTAATGTTATTGAGGGAATTGGATCTACACACAAAATACAGTGTTTTGTATAACCTAATCTACAAATTTTACATGTTTAAAAACAAAAATGAACTGTAGTGAACACCACAGGGAGCTTGCCAGGCTCTACAGTGCAGGCAGGATACTTTAGGTAGCTTGCTAGGCCCTCCGAGAGGCATATATATATATATATATATATATATATATATATATATATATATATATTTACCTCTATGATTTTATGGAAAATGTGTAGGGAGTGTCTTATGCTGTGTCATGTGGCCGCTATGCGGCCACGCAGGCCACACAGTCCAGGAATATATTCACTCATGCATGAGGCTTGGTTGAAGCGTGTGGAAAGCAGCCTGGAGCCTCCTGGGGGTCGGGTAGTGAAGGTTGGCTGCCGGGGCTGGGTCACTCTGGGGCACCCCGAGTGGAAACAGCCTCTTGCATGAAGTCTGGTGGCATCGTTATGGCAGTCTCAATTTATGCTCTCTTTTAGGAGAAGCAGCCATGAGTTCTGGAGAGTGGCTGATAAGGAGATCATCTGGCGCTGGCAGGAGGTGGTTTATGGGTGTGACCCCTTGGTAGCTGGATACTGGAGGGAGCAGGCAGAAGATATCTGCTCCCGGGTCCCATTGAGTTCAAATTTCGAACCAACAAAACCAAAAACCCAAACCAAAATCTATCTATCTATCTATCTATCTATCTATCTATCTATCTATCTATCTATCTATCTATCTATCTATCTTTCTAAATATCTACCTATCTAGATATCTAGATATCTAGATGATGTAGATTTAATGTTGGAGAATGTCTGCAGCTTTTCTCTAATAATGGGTGCAAAAGGAGACATAATGTCATCCTTCCAATGAAAAAAAGGAAGAGCAGGAAATAACTGCTTGTTGTATCTAAAATATCTTGCAGTACAAAGTAAAGTAAAATGTTTCTATAAGGAAGCATTGGCAGGATGTTCCTGTACATCTACTGAGATAGATATTTATTTCAGAAAATATGTAAGACATTTTATTACATTCTCTTATTCAGGAAACCTAATATAAACTTCATCATGAAAAATAATTTTCATTTCTTTTCACCTCTTTTTTTCCTGTAAATGAAATAATTAATCCAACCATCACCAGATATCAATGGCATGCAACTAACTCCCTATACAGGAACACAGAGATTATTAAGTAAATCGCAATATTTGTGGGGTTTCATTTCTAAAAATCATCATTGAAAGGAATGAATTTAATAAACCCAGCTATAAATAACTATAAATCATGATGCTTTAATAAAATAAAATATAGAAATTAAAGAAAATAAGAACAGAAATGATGAAAATTGGTAAGTACACTAACAAATTGTAAATAGGACTCAGATCACCTAAACCTAGGGAAAAAATTAGCCACTGATTATTTTCTTTAATAAGCCAAAAAATTAGCTAACGAACAATTTTTAAAAATATTCCGCAGGAACAGATCAGTAGTGCAGCAGGTATTGAGCTTGCCTTGCGTGCGGCCACAATCACTAGTGTGACCACATGGTCCCTTGAACCCATCAGAAGAACCAGAACGAAGCCCTGAGCAATGCCAGGTTGGCCCAACATTCTCCCAACCTAAAATAAAAATATGCTAAGATTAAAGAGCCACAGAATATTTAACCTATGCAGGTCATTTTCTGAGGAAAAAGAGTTAAGCAAATTATGAAAATTTGAAGTAAAAATAGAACTAATGGTCTCAATAGTAGTTTTATTACAGTTAACAACACTGCGATCTGTATACATACATATAATGTAAATTTCTTCCTTTTAATCCTAGTGACAAAATTGAATGAACAATAAAACTGAATGACTCTGTGATTATAACTTGATAGACTTAGAAAACTTTCACCCAGTTTTAATTTTGGCTCTTCAATTTTTTAACATTACTTTAGAGAAAGTCATTGAATTTTGATTTATGATCAAATATTGTGGACTGGAGCAGATAGGGCACAGCAGATAGGGCGTTTGCCTTGCACATGGCCTACCCGAGTTCGATTCCTCTATCCCTCTTAGAGATCCGGGCAAGCTAAGGAGAGTATCCCGCCCGCACGGCAGAGCCTGGCAAGCTACCTGTGGTGTATTCAATATGTCTAATCAGTAACAAGAAGTCTCACAGTGGAGACGTTACTAGTGCTCACTAGAGCAAACTGATGAACAATAGGATAATAGTGCTACAGTGCTACAGTGATCATATGTTACAATATATATTTATTTGCCCAAAGATATTGGCTCAGTGATGACATGAAAACTAGGTCTGATGCTTTAAGTCAGATTAAATGGAAGGACACTTTTGATTTGTGGTTTTTCTGAACAAAGGCATTAGTTGCCTTTGTTCCTGTTAACAGTCATATTGCAACTGTAAAGTAACCAGCTTGGCAGTAATTCAAAAGAAGTAAGATAGAGGAAGGAAAAATATAACAGAAGCCATGTTATCTAGTACTAGGAGACAGAAACAGGGAGTATTTCTAGCATATGTGTGTTTGTGTGTGTGTGTGTTCTATTGTTGTTATACAGAAAAAAAACCCTGTATTTTATCAATTAGTCTGGTGTAAATATTATATACATTTGTTTCATTTTATATTTCTGTATATGTTCCTTACTTTACAGATAAGGAGAGAATATCTCAGAGAATATCTGAGAGAAAAAGCAATCAGTAAGATACATGAGTTTTTATCCAAGACTTTCTGGTTAAAGATTTCATCATTTTTTCATATATTCTTAACACAAAGCAATTGCAAATCTTCATGAAAGACATTACTAGTTACTAGAGGTCTGCTAAAAATGGATTTGTTAAAAAGTATCAAGAAATTACCTAGATAATCATCGGTGCATTTGCAGGGAATGAAATAATAGTCAAACTGTGGTGGCAGTTTCTTTATTCTTCTAACCAAAAACTATAAAAACCTTTGCAAGAAAGAAATTAATGCCTACACAAACCACCATTGATCACATTTCCCTCTGTGGTTTCCTTCTCTATTGTAGAAATTCTTTCATAATTCAAAAGAAGCTATTACTAAGAAGCTAATCTTTTCTCATATGAAGAACAGCATACACTGCAAATATCTCAAATTGTGGCAAAACACTGTTTCACTGAAGGGTTAGAATAGCAGGACTATTATCAAGTCATAAGGGAAAAGAATAGAAACCTCTGAATAAATATAAGAAATATCTTATCATGAAAAGTGGCTTATTTAACTATAAACAGTGACATCTTCAGAAAAAACATTCTCTTCTTTTTTTGTAAGCAGCATATAAAATTGTCAGTTTCTACTATACACATGTCAGGAGCAAGAAGAAAACTAAAACAAATGTTAAAAACAACGAATATAAAAAAGCATTTTTCAGCTGAGTGCAAGAAAGTAGGAAGATAGGAAATAGGGATAAATTCTCGTACACTTGCATTTTGGTGTTAAGATCTTCCTTTTTATTATATACAAAATTGAATGGCATATGTTTGACTAAGTAGCACTGTAGCACTGTCATCCTGTTGTTCATCAATTTGCTCAAGCGAGCACCAGTAACATCTCCACTGTGAGACTTGTTGTTACTATTTTTGGCATATCAAATACACCATGCTTAGCTTGCCAGGTTCTGCTGTGAGGGTGGAATATTCCCGGTAGCTTGCAAGGCTCTCTGAGAGGGATGGAGGAGTTGAACCAGCGTAGGCCGCGTGTAAGGCAAATGCCTACTTGCTGTGCTATCGCTGTGCTATCGCTCCAGTCCTCGAATAAGTAACATTCATCTAATAAAATTGCAACAAATTTCAAAATCAATAATTTCATTGATTTCAACTTTTGGTTTTTGATAAGTTTTAACCAGTCTTCTTAAAACAATATAAATAATAATTGAAATGTCTATGTAACAAGGCAATTAAACATGTTGCCTGGCAGTATATAGAGTACAATTATCTGGGACTTTGTGATTTAAACAATACTAAATTGTTATAGGATAATATTCAGCTCCTAACACTGAATTTCTCAAAAAAATTAACATTATTTCCAATAAAATGAATCAATGGTTGCTGTATGTTAAAATGCACTTAAAATGAAAAAAATAACTTACTGATTTGAAAATAATTACGACAAATAAAAATAAGTTGATTATTAGGGAGAGGAGATTAACTTTGAAATTATAAGAATAGCACAGCTATTATATCCTATTAGTGATGGTCAACAAATGTTTATTTATCACTACCTGTCACTGTCACTGTCCCGTTTTTTATCAATTTGCTTGAGCGGACAGCAGTAACATCTCCACTGTGAGACTTGTTGTTACTGTTTTTGGCATATCGAATATACCACGGGTTACTTGCCAGGCTCTGCCATGTGGAGGGATACTCTTGTAGCTTGACAAGCTCTCTGAGAGGGATGGGTGAATCAAACCCGGGTCGACCGCATGCAAGGCAAACGCCCTCTCCTCTGTGCTATGGCCCCAGCCCTGTATCACTTATATCACATATCACTACCTGTATAAAGTAAAAACCTGAAACTATGGCACATTGGAGAAATAAAACCAATGATATATAGCATTTTTAGAAGAACTTTTTGCTTATGAAACACTAACAATCATTAAAATAAGCAAATACATGCTGAAAACACCAAGGGATATAAATATAATTTTTTCGTGCATTACAGAGCAAGAGGATTCGCTTAGCTATTGGAAGATAATAAAAGGCTTTTGAAAGATACATTTGATTGAATCGTGAATAGGCATTGCATATATGACAACAAGAGGATATTTTTGAGCACAATTATACACACTGGAATTTTATAGTCACTTTACTCTTTAAAGCTTTGAATTTTGACTTTTTCATTTTTTAAAATTAAGTGCAACAGGTAAGGTTCTTGCCTTGCTCATGGCTGACCAAGGTTCAATCCTTGGCATTCCATATGGTCCCCTGAGCCTGAGAGGAGTGATCCCTGATACAGATCCAGGAGTAAGCCCTAAGCACTACCTGGTATGGCCCCCAAACTAAACAAAAAACATTTTTTTCTTTTATAATTTCCTTCCTTTAAACATTATTTGTTGGTAGAGGGTAAAGGGATTATAATTTGATCAATCTATCCCTGAAACTCAATCATGAATAACTTTTTAATTCACAATAATTTGATAAATGGAAAAATATTGTTTCTTCAACATGTTATCCTATTTCAAGTTATCTTTGAGTCCCTGATAATTTCATATCTTCTTACCACATCTTCAATGATTTTCACATCCTTATCTCTTTTTTTTCCCCTTTAGAGCTTGACATATATTTCCAGTTGCTTTATTCTAATCTTAATGTAAAAGCAATGATCATAAACAGGAGAAAAAGACAACCTATTGAATACGAGAAGATATTTTCACATCACCTGATGAGGGTTAAGAACTAAGGTATGTAAAGAACACTTGCACATTAAGACAAACAACAGATAACCCAAAAATAACCAATAGGAGGAATGTTTGAATGGATGCTTCTCTAAAGAGAACAAACAGCTAACTAGGCATATATAATAAGTACACATTGGCATTGATTTTTAGGGAAATGCAAATTTGAAACTACTTCAGATGGCACTTCAGCACTTGAGAAGGACTTAAAACAAAAGAAGCAGCAAAAACTGATTTGGTGTAGAGAACAAAAGGAACTCGTACGCTGGTAAAGGAACTGTACATTGCATTAGAAAACTTTATGAATTATGAATGTAGATGAAAATTATAAATTGGTGTACACATTTTTGGAAAATGATATAAAATACTACCAAGGAATTAAGGAGAAAGCTATTATATGATCCAGAAACACTTTCTCAGGATATCTTACATGAAAATATTAACATAAATCATTATATTTACTATGTTAATAATACATTTTTGTAATTTTTAATTTGCATTATTTGTAATAGCTAAATACTGAAATAGTCTAAATATCTATCAGTAGATGATTGGGTAAAGATAATACGATATATTTTAACAATGGATCACTAATCAGCTATAAAAAAGATGAAATTTTACAATTTGCAATCATATAGATCCTTAGGTTAACAAAATTTTACAGAGCAAAAAAATTCAGAACTATAACAGTAATATTTAATGACAACTTATGTATATAACATTAGGATATAAAACTGAAGCTCAGAAAAAAAAAGAAGAAAAAACAGCCAACATTAATATTAGAATTAAAGTTACCTGAAAATTATATGGGGGAGAGGAAGATAAGAAATGTATAAATGACATAACAAAGTTTATATTAATAGTTTTTGTCTGTTGAATATATGTGCTAGGTATCACTCAGGAACTTTAGATATTTTATTATTTAAAATTAAAAGTTATTTTGAAATATTAGATAAAATATTTACTTCTGGTCTATAAAAAATTCAGAGAAGCTGTTAGACACACAGTTATAGTGATAGTCAATTTAAAAACAACCAAAAATATCTTTCTATTACTTTTTACCACATATACCACAGGAAACTCAGCATCTGTGTTTTACTATCATCATTATGTATCTATTCTCTCAATTAAAATTTTTCTTAAACCTGTCATTAAGTACTTACCTTAATATTATTTTAACTCTTCTCTTGATCTCACTATTACTGTAGAGTTTCTTGTTATATTTTTTTCCTGGAACTTCATAAAAAGTCTTCCAATAACTTTTCCTGTTCCCCACATATTCTTACCTTTAGTACATTTTCCCCATTTATACTATAGCCATAGAAGTCAAATTGCATGAAAGTGTTGTAATTTTCTCCACAAATTTACCCCACATCCAATTTTTTATGTATCAGTTAATTTTGCAACTCAGAAAAAGATATATATTATATATATTTTAAAACAAATAAATATTTGGAAATATTAAAGATTTTATGTAGGATATAGACCATTTCAGAAAAGTGTTCTAAAACAATATTAATTTAGCAAACAAGTATAAGAGAGTTTGGATAGAAAAGCCATAGAACTGATTTTCTCTATTCACTAATAGAATTTATGGTGTGGACGAAAATAGGGAGGATGTGCCATTGAGTTTGGGGTCTGATTAAATTGGGAACACTGAGAATTTTACCCTGAGTGATCCACTGCTTTTCTGGGTCAAAACAAGCTAACAGTGATTGTGATATTGCTAGAATTAATGTGGCTTATAAAGGAACAGATGCGAGTTCATCCTGTGAGTTCAAGAATAGAGACTTCTGACTTCTAATCCAGCCTGATATCCTCTTTAGCTTTGGGGAATTGAGTTGGTAAATCTGCTTTCTAGAAATGTGGCTAGTAAATATGCACAGGACTGTTTCATCTGTTAATATGTCTGAGGGTTTTAGTGACCACAATTTTCACTGCAAATATATCTTTACAGAATTATTCATTCCTCCCCTCCTTCTTTGAACTTTTCTTAACTTCCCCACAAAATTAAACTTTATAAATGTACCGATGATATTAACATTTCATTAAGAATGATACAGTGGTTTAATCTATTCATATTTAGACAAAGATTGGTTTAGACAATTAAAAAAAAGCTTCCTCACATATAAGTGTTATAGTTGCTCATATTCCAGAGGTAAGTCACAATCCCCTTTTTTATCCAATTGTAAAGTAGGGAAGCTCTAAGTGGGGTTGAAGCAATATTGTTAGGATTCAGAGAATTATAGAACATATTATATTTATATTAAAAATGATATTTGTGTTTTATTTATTTTGGGCAGATTCCACCAGAGCTCATAGGTTGGGAGTTCCAGAGGCAATTTGGTAGGTTCAAGAAAGATACCAGGGGTATATCCTGACCTCTGTATTTTTCCTAGCCCCTAAGTACATCATATTTTATAGAAGTATTCATTTTATCAATTAGAGAGTGGTTTAAAATTGATGTAACTTAATGAATAAAAATATTTTTTATTATAGCTAAATAAAAATATAATCTGAAAACTCATTATATAACTATATTTATATAATTGGTTGCAAAAGGAGACTTTAAGAACTCTTTCTATGTTATAAAAATTAATAACATAGGGGCCAAGAGACAGTGTAGTGGGCAGGGCAATTGTCTAGCAAGCACCTAATCCAGGTGCGATCACTGGCACCCCATATGGTCCCCCAAGCCCTAGCAGGAGTGACCCAGAGCACTGAGCTAGGAATAAGCCCTGAGCACTGTTAAGTTTGGCTCAAAAATACAAAGTTATTATTGTACAATCTATAAAAGTAGAGCTTTCAGAGTTCAGAAGATGACATTCTTTTTGGAGGAGTATTTTAGCATATGCATCCTAAGCTATTTATAGTATTTATGAAAAGGTGAAATGTGTGGTTATTGAGGAATACAAATTAATTCAGAGCGGCTTTTCAGATCTCTAGGGGTGGTAATTTAGTCTAATGGGAACTTAATAACTCATATTAACCACATTACTAATCTGATGCTTTGCTTACAGTAAATTAGAACCAGTGAAATTATAAATCACTTATTAAGGAAGAAAGAGGTCTCTTCAAATTGAATTTGTATCTTCTCTTAACTTAGAAACAGCAAGTAGGAAGAATTCTTGTGGTTTCCAAATAAATCCTAATCAAGTTTTTAATTAATATTTAAACATTAAAAATGTATTTACTTCAGACATAACAAACATTCATGTAATCATATGATACTATGACTATGAATAAGTCATTCTATTAGTTCACATTGAGCTATATATACACTGACCACCACCACAGATATTTCTGATGGGCAGAAATCATGTGTATTTGATTCTAAATTCTTAACAATGCAAGTATCAGGATTCATGCTTAACTAACTCTAAATATAATGACACAGAAGATGATAATAAAAAGGAAAAAACATAACGTTCTTTATTAATATTCTGTATCAATCCTTATTTTAAAAAGCTGGATTTTTTTTCTTTTGCAAAAGAAATTCGGTGACATTAGCTTGAGTTTTCCTAATACCAAGCATGGATTTCTATACCTTTCTTAGTGCTTTCAATTTCACCATTATTCTAGTACACATATATGGTTTTCTGATATAACTGTAGGCTAATGAAGTATAACCTTATATTCATTCTTTCTTTGGTTTACTCATTTACTTATAAATAGTAATTATTAGAAGATCTGAATAACTAGATGGTGCCAAGTGCTCTTCTAGAAATATACAGATATATCAAAGGACTAGATAAGGCTTGCTTACACTTTTACAGTAACTTTCTGGTAGGATACAATACGATCATTAAGCCAGTTGTTCCTTAATGTCTACTCTTCCCTAAAGGGAAAGCATAATAAAATTATCAAACTGTTTTCAAAGACCAAGGAAAATAGTAGTAATATCATGTCTCTAATACATACGCTACATCCCTTACTACTCAGGCCATTTTTGTGATTTTCTGTTATGTTGAAACAGGTATGATATTTCTTGCTTTTCTCCTTAGCCATTCTGTATATTTTCCTATGGTGCCTCCTTATGGTTTAGTCTGTTTATTTACAGTTTGTGATTTGAAACCCATCGATGGTATGCACTTCAAAGGTACTAGGGTCAAATCAATTGAGCAGAAAAGCAAATTCATGTTCCTACTGCTTGCTTGCTCATTCCATTAATGAAAAAAAATAACCCAACATAACCAATCAATAAAAAGTTAAAGATGTAAGTGGGAGCAAAAGAATCAAGCATATTGAGAAAGAAGTATTTTGCTAGCATGGTCAAGGTCAGTTACAGACTTAATGAGTAAAAAGTTGACTGCCATTTAAAGAACAGATACGAGCTATTGGATTTGATTATTAATCCTACTGAAAAGACAGTTGGTGGCTACCCTTATGATATACATATTAATATATATTTCAGAATATAATTTGGTGTATTGTAATCATTACATTCTGATATAGGTTTGGCTTTGCTTTTAGGGGGTGTTTGTGGTGAAAAGACACTCTACCCAGAGTTCTAGCTGGCTTTTCTTGCATAATAAGTGCCTTCACATTAAATCACTTAACCATTAGCTTAGAATCTGCACCTGAAATTTGCACCTGAAAAATGAGGATTATTCTGGAAATTTGTAAGGTTAATAAGGAGGTTAACTTTTGTGACTGATTTATCATTATAGGTCAAGTTCCAGTGAGATGCCAATTCAAGTTTTCAGGGTTACAACACTATTATTTTTTAAAAGAACTGAAACAATGCACAAAATATCCCTAAACCCCTCTAAGGTAAAAGTCCTAAAACTTGCTGTCTCTAAGTAGTTTAATAATCCACTATAGTTGGTTTCAGACTTTGTGAGAGATCATGTTACAGGGACTAACTTTGTATTTCTTTCAAACTCATTAACTGAGAGAATAAATACTTAAGTATCATTTACCAAGAAGCAGTAAGTGGAGTTTGGGATCTCAAAGAAACCTAGTGCTTCTGTGGCAACCAGAGATTTCTCCATTATGATGCAGAGATAAGAACAATCATTCACAGAAAGCACAGCGTAGTTCTATTATTTGTACATTTATGGGCATTTGAAAGTACTGTATGTTAAATTAAATTTATTATGTTCTAATTAGACTTAACTGGTTTGATTTAAAACTACACTTAAAAAAGCAATTGTCATGATTTCCTGCACCCTTTACTTTTTTGAATAAGAAATCACCATTAAGTTCATATGATTGGGTAGTTCAATTGTACTTATTGCAAAAGCATTATGAATAGATTTTTTTTTTGTCTCTCTCCTTTCAGACACACTGACAAATGACATCAGAAGACACATTAAACATCAAAATTTCCCTTATGTTCCTGGTAATATGTCTACTAGCAAGTGAGAAAAGTAGATAAAAGTCTAAGTATGCTGAAGGAAATTTTTGTTTTGTTTTGGGGCCACACGTAGAGGTGGAGTGTGCTCAGGATTCTCTTCTGGCTGTGCTAAAATGACCATATGCCATGCTTGCTATTAAACGTGGGTTATCTGCATATAAGGCAAGTCATTTTACTTCTCTTTGCTTTATATCTCTTTGCTTTATACATAGGGCTTTAAAAAAAAGTGTGTGTTTGCGTGCGTGTGCATGTGTGTGTTTGTGTGGTGTGTGTAACATATAACAAGACAGGCTTTCTTTTCCCTTTTTTTATATTAGAGCTTTCCTTTGCTTATCTTTGTGTTTTGAATAGGTGTAGTTTTGTAGTTTTGTTTGTAGGTCTTTTGTTTAGTTCTTTTTTTGGAATTCTTAATCTTTCTTTATTCTTTACTTATTTTAACACTTAGATTGATAATGTTGAACTCAAGGGTGTCATATGTGACTCTTAATTGGCATATAATAAAAGGGAAGACAATAGTCAATATAAAAAATAAATCTCTTTTCTGGCCCCCAGAAGCAGGTCACAAAGGGTGCGGAGAGAGGACCAAAAGGCTCAATGAACCATGGTGACCGGTTAATAACACTTTGGTGGTAGGTGTGGTGAAATAATAGGGGACTCCTA
The DNA here is from genome assembly GCF_027595985.1 of Sorex araneus. NCBI lineage: Eukaryota > Metazoa > Chordata > Mammalia > Eulipotyphla > Soricidae > Sorex > Sorex araneus. The sequence continues at coordinate 63,294,289 of NC_073302.1, read as the reverse complement.
AGACATGTAAATATTAACACTCTGATGAGTCAATGTTAACACAATAAAATATTTTTTGAAGTAAAACCGTTTTATTGAGGTGTGAGAGGGTGGGCAGGTGAGAGAGAGACAGAGAGAACAAGAGATTGTTTGGAGAAAATAAAGGCATCTCCAGAAGGGAGACATTTACTATACTATAACTTGATAAAGTTACAAAAACAAAATAATTACACTTCTCAGCTGAAATACAGGTGACCTCAGAATGTGAATATACCAACATAAATTTTTAAAAAGATGCCAGCAAATGTCCTGCAGAACAATATATATGAGCATGCAAATTCCAGAGATTGATGCCCCACCCCCAATAAAATAAGTCTCATTTCAAAGTCAATTCTGTATTGCTTTCCTCTAACTGGTTAAGGAGACATGCAATACATCCAGGATATCTGCTGATGGACATCAAGCCTGCTCCAACTGTCAAAAAAACAGCTGTTGGGTTTCCTTCTGAGTGATCAGAGCTACAGATGCCCTCCAGCTAGTGTGTTTCCTGATAAGGTCCAGTGGAGAGCTACAAAAGAGCTGAACACTTGGCTCCTAATGGCAAATGCAAAAACAAATTTCACAACAAATTGCATTTTCAGAATTGCCTGATGCCACACGATTAAATGGGTTGAATTTGTTCTAGTCCACTAATTCAGAAGACATCATGATGGAATTGTTTCTCTTGGTGACTGTTACATGTTAAAAGTGTTCAGGGAGAGTTTAGGTGTTTTCTTTGTTTGTTTGTGACTTCTACTAGAAAGCAGAAAGGTAGGGGAGGGAAAATTGAGCTACTAATGCTGCTCAATTATGAAAATACAAATAATACTAACACCTTCACCAGGATAAAATCGATCAAGGACATTCTGACTCTTGTGCAATTTAACAATGAGGAGAGGAGCTCACAGACTGTTCAGGAGGTGGAAGTCCCCAGTGATTCCAACTAGCCCAAGGACACCGCTTCGAAGGCCCCTGGATGCTGGGTATTAACCAGTCAAACCAGGCTGTGCTTGGGGCCTTTAAAGGCCACGCATGGCCACATCTGAGTATTTTGTGTTTCAGGGCATCTGACTGACTGCATGCAAGTCAATTAGCTTAACCCCACTACGTTTTAATGATATATATGTATATATCATATATATTAATATAATATTAATATAAGATATATGTAATATATATTATATATCATATATATGATATATACATATACATATAAAGACTTAGAGAGACTAAGTCATTTAACCAAGATCACATATTTGTAAATGGCCAAAACAGTTTTTAGAGCAAACCTTCTGGTTTCAGAATCTATATTCTGAAAAAAAAAATAATTGTATATTTTATGCCCCACACCTGACAATGCTCAGGGACCTACTCTAAACTCAGAAGCCTCAGTATTATGTGGTATTAGGGATTGAATTCAGGCTTCCCACATCCAAAACATGATTTCTAACACTTTGACCTATCTCCCCTGTCAGAGTCTTAATTATTAAATATTACTTAGCATTTTTAATATGTCTTGAAGTTTGTTTACATTTTTTGTTAAAATAAAGTGCTATTGTTTGACCACTGTGTTGGGAATTAAAGCTTGAGTGAAGAATCTGTTGACTCATTTGTGTTCTAATGATAAATATAAACTAAAACTTGGTGAGATTGTTTCTTTTAATTTTGGAAAGTAGCTGCCTTTAAAATCATTCACTATTGGTAATATTGAATTCATCTTTTAAAGTATCTATTCATTGACACCTCCATATATTTGTGGAAATCACAACTCTGCCAATCATGTGACTTTATATAGGTTCATAGCGATGTTTAAATAGTTGGATGTAAGGTAAAAACACTTGTAAACTTAACAGCAAAAGGGTAAAAATTCTAATAGAAAAAAATAGAAGAGGAGATGAATAGATACTTCCGTAAAAAAATAACTAAATATGGTCAATAGGAATATGGAAAAAAAATGTTCTTCGTTACTTATTCAAGATAAATAAAGTCCAAAACAAAGAGAACTTTATTTATTTATTATTTATTACTCATTTATTTATTATTGTACACCATTGAACCTAGTACACATATAATGGAAACAGTGTTCACATAAATGTGGGAAAAATAAAACCCTCATCCATGGTTGTCAGGAATGTCAACTGGTTCAGCCTTTTTAGAAACCTTATAGACATCTCAAAACAAATTAAGAATTGATCTTCAGATTACTCAGCAAAGCCATTTCTTGATATCAACTCCAATTATCCCATAAATACTATTTCAAAAAGACAATGTATATATAAATGTATAATGTATACATTTACATATACATGCATGCAATACCCCTATGTAGATCGTAGCATTATTAACACAATTACTAAAGTCTAGAAACAACTCCAGTATGCAAGAATAGTTGATTGGATAAGTAAACCATTGTATACATACACATTGGAATACCACTCAGCTTAAGGGAAAAATCCCATATGCTATTTGAAGTTCCATATATATAACTAAGGGATATCAAACTGAGGGAAATAAGTCAGGAATGGCTAGACACAGAATGTTCTCCCTGATATGTGGGATACAAAGAAGCATAGAAAGGGTGTCAATAATAATTGATCAAGGCAGCAGAACCCAAGAACTGATCTAGAATTTATCAAGGGAAAGGGGGAGATTGCATATGTGAGGGGACCTCGGGGTAGAGGGACCCCAGGTGGGGGTGTGATAGTGTAATGTTGTATATAGGAGATCCTATCATCAATAGTTTCAAATAAAATGTAAAATAAAAAGATAAATCTTTTTTAAAAGGGTAAAAGGTTAAGAAATCTGAAAACAAATGCAACAGGATTGAGAGATAGTCAAAGTGCAAACCTGAAGATTATGGCAATGTTATTAATAAGACAAAATATTATTAACTATTTTCCAAGCTTATATTCTAATTCTCTTTAGATATATTGTTTAGACCTTTGAGTTTTTGAAACTAACCTTAAGTAATTCTCAAATTCATAATGACTGACCTTATTGTCTTTTCTGGAAATGTGTTAGCTGTCTCTGAACCTTGTCATTCAAGCTTCAATATACAGATTTTTTTGAGTTAATTCTCTAAAACACATTTTTGTTCTGTTTATGGGCCACAATTGTCAATGTTCATGGATCACTCCGTCAGAGCTCAGGAAAAATATGGGGTGCTGAGGATTGAACCTGGTTGACTTAATACAAGGCAAGTACCTATCTGCTCTACTATAGCTCTGTCCCTAAAATATAATTTTTAGAAAGAAATTGTGCTTAAAATAAAAAAGATCTTTGAAACCATGTTTTATTTCATAATTTTTTGCCATTCTCAATATTCTTATTCTTAATAATCAACATTTCCATTTCTATTGATCTCAGGAAATCTGAATAATCCTAATATTAGAGGCTCCTCACAATCTAGCTTCAATCTGTGTTTCTAAAAATCACTCTCACTCTTGTATAAGATTTCAGCTCCATGAATACCCAACCATAATACTGCAACCAAATTCTTCTTTTCTCTTATTTGAGTTGTGCTGTTTTTCCTATAGGTTTTCTGATAAAATATAAGAAATAGCTTTAGTTCTGTATACTTCCCTGAGCTTATCTTACTGAATAATACTTAGATATTTTATTAATTCCTGAGTAATCTTTTTTTCATGTTGCTTATAAAGGATGAGTCCCATTGTGTGAAAATTGTGTCTTAGAAACTCACTCTGTATATTCCTCTAGTGCCAAGAAAATACATACATATAGTTATAGAACATCTAATTCTAGACCTGGAATACAGCAAAACTTAAATGTTGCACTTTACTGAATAAGGAAAATATAACATCTTTGAAAGACTATTTCAATTGATAGCTTTTTTGGCAATTTTCAATATTCTCAACTTGTTCATTTTTGACACTTTTAATTTCACTCATAGACTCATATGTAAATGCATCTTAAAAGTTTCTTGGTGCTAAGTCTAACTTTTATCTCTCTGTCTAGCTCCATTTTAAGAGATTTTGTGGACTGGGTGATAGGACAGCAGGTAGGGTGATTGTCTTGCATGCAGTCAACATGGGTTATGTCCTCAGAATTCCATTTGGTTTTCTAAGACTGCAAGGAGTGACCCTGAGTACAGAGCCAAGAGTAAACCCTGATAATTGCCAGGTATGGGTGGCCCAAACACCAAAAAATTAAAAATATACTTTAATGCTATTATAATAATACTGGGTGTTAGCTTGAAAAATCTCATCCTGAACTTATATTCCTTAGTAACAAAATATATTTCAATCTCTTTCTGACCAGACAGATTAATGAAATATTTTTCCAATGAGAACTCAACTGATAATTTTAGCAAAATGGACATTGGTGTTGTTCTTTCCTCTACTGAAGGAAATGTTTCAAAAGCAGAAATAGCAAAAACATAATGGCAATAAGAATCATGGGGCAGGCAAGACTAGTGAGCATTATATATAAACCTAAGACTTTACTTTTCAGGGATGTTATTTAGTGTAATTATACTGATTGAGAATATGAACAAAAGGCAGGGTTTTTTTAATTGTCATGAATGACTGCTAATTGTCTGAGTAGTAAGAGAAACCACTACAATATCCATACAGTCCACATTCATCAGAGGAAAGACAGGCATCTCCCTGGAGATTCATTTTGGTATTTCCTAAATAAAAGAAATGGTCTTCTGGGTTATGTTTTATTTGGTTATGTAGTGCAGCTTTTAAGTAAGCAAAATAAAAATGTAAACATTTTTAAATGAAAAAATGATGAGAAATGGAAGAGTACTTTGAAATACATGTTTTTTCCCCCATTAAAATTTCTATTCACATTTTCTGGAACAATTAAAACAAATCCTACACTTGTTTATGTGAATATCCTCTAAATATTACCTGAAAGGTATTTCTTTTTAAGTGACAATAATGGAAAAATAGGATTGTTAAAGTAAAAGTCCTTCATGTAAGGCATTTAAAAACTTTTATTACCTTTTAAACGTCATCCAAAAAGACTTTTAGAAAAATAAATCTCTAGTATTGTGTACAGACACTTTTATTTTTAGAGATTACTCTGCTTTAAAAAGAAACAGGATTGCATTTCTCGAGACTCTTTCCTTCAAAGTATAAAATTTCACAGATGATTTATTTTTGAATGATATATATCTTAGATATTTATTAAAGAAATTGCTAACCAGAGAACTAGTACCACAACAATATCTTTAAACATTTGGCAATAACAAACAACTTTTAAATAGTTTAAAGCAGCTGTTGAGCTTGTACTCAGAAGTAATAGAGATAAATGTAAAAACATTTCTAATGATCCTTGTCACTATAGTTTAACTGTTTACATTGAACCAGGCAAAAGATAAGTACTATTGAGCAAAAGAAAATCATTTGAATGTAGAAGAAGTAAAACCTGCATCAATACTGAATTTGATTTCTGAAAGGATGGTTGACTACCAGTAATCCTTGAGAGGAATTTTCGGTGGGATGAAGGTGGAAGGTGGATCTGAATTTTAACCTCCACTCCAAGGGATGTAACAGTTCTGCACATGGCAAAGAGTCAAAGCTGGCAGCTGCATGTTCCAGCTCTGCAATTCTCTGCAGGAAATGGGCATCTGTCTTATTTTCAGCAAAAGACCGAAAGAGCGAAGTTTTATACTTTATTAGCTCAACAGGATAAGACACATTCTATATTTTTTCATTCACTTGATATTTTCAGTGATACATGAACTTGGATTTAAATTAATAAAAATGTATTTAAAATGCTTTTCTGAAAGTTTAGAATATGAAGTTGTTCTAAATTTAGAATTTGAAATTTATTTTTTTTCTTTTCTTTTTGGGTCACACCCGGCGATGCACAGGGGTTACTCCTGGCTCTGCACTCAGAAATTACCCCTGGAGGTGCTCAGGGGACCACATGGGGTGCTGGGAATCGAACCTGGGTCGGCCGCGTGCAAGGCAAACGCCCTACCCACTGTGTTATTGCTCCAGCCCCTAGAATTTGAAATTTATATGAATTTAAATTGTCATAGAAAATTTTAGTGGGAATGTCACACTCTCACCCTTTATTTAGGTAACTCAAATTTATTATTTGGACAAACATAGATTAGTAGAGGACTATCTAATGCCATGTCAGTAACTGCTTTCTGTTTATTGAAAGAAATATTCTATATCAAAGTATTCTGACCCCTCACTTGCCATACTTTAGGACTGGGGAGAAACTATTTAGTAATCTTTTTAACTGGAATAACACAGAAACCAAATTAGCCCTGGTGGCTAGAATATTTGGCATTAATAAGTAATTTTCATGCATTGTACATATGTTTCTTACAAAAATATTTATAATTGTTTTAAAAATAAATGCATGAATGCATGTTTTAAAGAATAAGGTACTCTATGATAGAATATATGTATTTATAAAATGTTAAATGTTTCAAATTAGGCATTGGTATCTTTTCATTTATTAGTTTGTAAAAATTCAACTAGTGAGTTAATGTTCCTAGAGAAGAGTCAACTGAAGTTTACATACACTGAAAACTAAATAAATTTTAACTGTATTCAACATAGGTAATATAAGAAAAATTCTACTTTACAAAGTAGGTTTGTTCCCATGGACATTTTATACCTTCATAATTTATAAAATATTATTTATAGTTACACTACTTAATAGATATTTCCAGCTTTCTCTGTGGAAGTACCATAATTTATTTCCTAACACTTAGAGATTGATGATTTGATCTACGAGTAGGAAAACAGGGGGGAAACTACTGATTGGCAGCAACTTGGTTGGCTGCCTCCATTTTTCAAGAGATGAAAGAGTCATAATCAAAACCTCTGCTTACATCCTTCTCCCTGATCAAAATACAAGACATGAAGCTATGGCAGTGGCTCTTGCCTTAATCAACCAGGAAAATCTCTTCAACTCAGCCACTTGCTATTCCTTAAATCATTAGGAGTCTATTTCTATAGTATTATAATCTAAGTATATGAGTGTTTACTCTGCTAACACGAATAATGACTATTTATTGCTAATTAAATGCATGATAAGGTGAGTATGGCATCATGCTCTATCTTTCATTAACTGATGGTGATGCATTATGGTCAGGATAGCTTTACTCTGCTTATGCCAGCATCCTAATCTTGTCAACTTTACTTTTTCAGGTGATGAGTGAGAGTGAAAAAAACAAGACAAGACAAAAGGAAAAAAAAAACAAGACAAGATAAAGCTAAACCAGAGGGGGCTGGAGTGGTAACACAGTGGGTAGGGCATTTGCCTTGCACAAGGCCAACCCAGATTCTCATCCCATATGGTCCCCTGAGCACAACCAGGGGTAATTTCTGAGTGCAAAGCCAGGAGTGACCCCTGAGCATCTCTGGGTGTGACCCAAAAAGCAAAAAAAAAAAAAAAAGCTAAACCAGAAATAGGATGAGTGTACTTAGGTTGGTCCCAATGATACAGCAGAGATAACAAGGTAGGAGCCAGGGAATTAAAATCTCCTGTTCCTTTTCCTAACATATTGAGGAACAACCAACCAAATGGAGAGCAAAGCGGTGAACAATGTATATAAGTAAGATTTCAGACCAATGTGGTCTTCCTATGGGTGTTTTCTCCCTTGGGAATGAAATTGTGCTGCTACCACTGCCTGCTTCAGCGCTGGTCCTCTGCAGAGATGGCTACCTCTGCAAACCAACTTCAGCCTGCTTCTGTGACCTCTGGCTTTGGGCAATCTTCACCCCAGTCTTCTCACTTGAGATTTTGCCCTTTATTTTCTTTTCAGTACTATGCTATTTGGGTTTTTCTGGGGGGTCTTTGCCCAAGTTATCCCTAAACAACTATTGCCATTGCTTTTCCTAGAGATTTCTGTGGCTTCCACTGCTGAAGGGGAAGAAAGTTTCTTTTCTGGTCATCAACCTTGAGCAGTTAAATAAAACCTAAGAGGACTTCTGGCGTTTGGAGTGCTATGCTTACTCTCCTTTCACAAGGACCGCCAAGAAGTGGTCAGTTTGTTGCAATGTATATTTAGTGTCCTTGAGAGCACAACCTCTCTCCAGGTCAAGAGCCTGGATATTCCAAGATCAAGTTGCCAATCAACTTGGTTCAGGGAATTCTTTCTGGCTTCACACATTTACTTTCTAGCTATGTCCACGAAGACAGAGAAAGAGCTCCCTGGTATCTCTTCTTATGAGGACACCAATCTTATTAAGTACTCTACTCTTATAGTTATAGCATAATTTCTTCCCTACACCCCTATCTACAAACAAATTGACATTAGAGATTGGGCTTTAGCATTCAGATTTGAGAGAAACACAATTCAGACCACAGAAACAAAGCTAAAACCTGTAAGGAACCTGTTACATGCATCTTTGAAAGTAAATCAAAGGACTGTTTAAAAAAAAAATCTCACAATGTGCTATGTAAAGCTGGCATTTGTGTAGAGACACAAAATCTCCAGCCCCATCCCTGCTCCCACAAACCCACTGGTTGAGAATTTTCACTGTAATATAATCCCCATGTAATTCATACACATGTTAAAGGACAGGAGACACTGTTTTCCAATCCCATCTGTGGTGAGATATATGTCAAGGGAGAGACCTGTGAAGGAAAAGGGACACTAAAGGAAGATTTTGTCATAGAACTGTGAGGGGTCTTGTTAAAGTAGCCTGATCCCTAATTTAGATACCAAATGTTCTCACATTGAGAAGAGTCAGAAAGAGCTGTTAGGGTGAACTGGGGTGCTTTGATCCATGTGCTGTCAGAATCACATGTCTCCAAAGGAATCTGTGTGCTGTGCCCTTAATAGAAAGTATTTCTGCTTTACCTGTTAAGTAACTCAGGTCCTGAGTTTCTAGTTCTCACAGATCTAGTGTGCCCAGGTGTTTATCTGTTTCTAAATTCCTTTCTGCCCTTCTTAGAATATGAAAAAGATTAAAAAGATGGAGACTTAAAGTTTAAGAAGTTGTTTTGAGAACTCATTAACCTATCCTTTTTTAAAATTTTATTTTATTGAATCCCCATGAGATACAGTTATAGACTATCAAGCTTTATCCACATACAATAATATATTATAGAAAAAAAACTTAGTGTTATAAAAATTTATAAGCAATTTATACTGAAAAATAAAACCTCCAAATATAAAACATGTGGGGCAGGCACCTCAAATTTCAAATAGAGATTATTTCTAAACTGGACTTGGAGCTATTTCCAAGTTGTAAATTATCTTTCTGTAAATAACCAATGTGGGAGAACTTTCAATCAATTATCATGTCTTAGTCAACATAAGAATGTACATTGGGGCAACCCCCCCATGTGAAGACTGTGGAAAGGCTTTTAGTCAATTCTGAAAGCTTATGAGAAATGAATATCCACAATGGATAGTAACACTATATCTGTAAAAAGTGGGAGAAGATCTTCATCCAATTCTCAGACCTCAGGAAACATTTGAGAATTAACACTTTGAGAGAAAACTTGTGCATGTGAAGAATGTGGGGAAGGCTTAACTCAATCTTTAGACTTTATGAAACATTAAAAAATTTCACACTTGAAAGAAAACCTATGCAGAAGGTAATATGAGCAAACCTTGACTCAATCCTCAGTACTTACAAAATATATAAAAATTCATAGTGGAGAGAAAACTTACACATTTAAAGAATGTAAGAAGGTCTCAATCCTTAAACTCAAATAAACATAAGAAAATTCACAGGTAAGGGAAGTCATTTTGAATGTTATCATTTTGAGCAAGGTGTCTGGTTATTAAAATCTTACCAAATACTAGGATCACACACTAGCTAGAAGATATTTGAATATAATATGTGTGGTATAAAACATATCAATTCTTTATAATTTATTTTATGGAAACTTATACTAGAGAGAAACCCTATGAATAGAGATTTCTGTATTTGGGAAATGCTCAGATAATTCTCAGGCCTTAACTACTATATGTGACTCATGTTGGAGAAAAGCAAGAGATATAAATGCCTCCTGTTTCTCACTTTTTTCAGCATCAAGAAAAATTTCACTGGAGAAAAGGACCATCAATGAATGAAAGCAACAAAGCTCTCAAAAGCACAGTTCACTGGAAAACATGAAAGGAGCCAATGAAAGGCATACAGAAGAGTCATCAAATCTCTCGTATCGCAGCGAGGATTCACGGTAGCTATAATACTAAGAAAGACTAAATCTTACTTCATTATTTTATGCATGCTATTCCTGGAATGAAAACTTTCCAGATCTCTAGGGGCCCTGCTTTCTGCTTAAGTCACCAAACCTGGGGGTAGTCTTCCAGATGTGTAGTCTTCCTGATGTGTAGTCTTCCACTATGCTACTTCATTAGAAATCTCTATTAATCCTCCTGCCTGTTCCTCATGCTGCTCAACATGCTTCATACTGCGACACTCAACTAGTTTTGATTCAGGTTTTGTCTTTCCCTAGGTTTGGGAAAGGTTACATTTGAGGACAACAAGTGAACTGAGCTGTCAATATATTTTTACAATGATTAAACAAAGCAGTGTGTTGATCTAGTCTTATTGTACTTTAACCAAGACATAGGAAATGAATATGCTTTAATAGGAAAGCTGGTGGGGTGAGTCTTCCTGAACTTTGGCTACATGGGATTACTCTTCTGCAGGACAGTCATCCTCATTCTATGATGAGATTGCTCATACTAATTCAGCTCCACAAGCCCTATCTGGATCACTTGGTGACCTGCACAGGGTTGTGCCAGTGGGTCTAGGAGTCATAGGGTCTTTTGGTCTGGCCTCTAGTGAAATACTTAAGAAATTCAGATCATTAACTATAAAACTTTGATCTAATCATTTGATATTACTAATATTTAACTTCATACTTTCAAATGGCATAGCCAATATCCAATATGCACAGGTAGCTTGCCAGGCTCTGCCGCGCGGGCTCGATACTCTCGGTAGCTTGCAGGGCTCTCCGAGAGGGGCGGAGGAATCGAACTCGGGTGGGTCTAGTGAAAGGCGAATGCCCAACCCCTGTGCTATCGCTCCAGCACACAGTAACAATAAGTCTCTCAATGAGAGACGTTACTGGTGCCCGTTCGAACAAATCAATGAGCAATGGGATGACAGTGTCAGTAACTCTCAAATGGCCTGGGTCGTTCCATGTTTATCGTGATTTTGTGCTATGAAGTCATCTGAATCACACATACACCATTCATCACTGTATATAGCAATACAAAATGATCAACTAGGGGATTGGGAAATCTCTAAGGGTAGGTATCCATGCCTTGCATGTGGGCTACCTGAATTAAGTCCCATATCTTTAAGTTCTTCCAAGAATCACAAGGAGTGATCCCTGAGCAACAAATCAGTAGTAGTCCCCTCAATAATGTTGTATGTAGACCAAAATCCAAAATAAGTGAGGGATTTAGAGATAGTAGAGTAGGTAGGGCACTTGCATTGATGCAACCAACCTGGGCTCAACTCGCAGCAGCACATATGATGCCCCAAGCCCCTCCAGGAGTTATCCCTAAGCAGAGAACCAGAAGTAAGCACAGAACCAGAACTAAGGCTCTCCAGGAGTTATCCCTGAGCACAGAACCAGAAGAAAGAGGGAATATACTGGTTTTAAAAAGGAAAAGAGAAAATAAAAAGGAAAGAAAGGAAAGAAAAATAGCTACTGACTAGGGAGATAGCACAAAGGGCTGGGGGCCCATGTTCCAGCTTCATTCATGGAATTGCATGGTTCCTCAAAGCATCACTGGGAAGAAGCTGAGCACCTCCAGGTATGGCTCACAAACACGCAAAATGAAATAAATAACATCATTATAGAATTCATTCTAGAATCAGAATTTAATTTTGTACACTGTATCGGAATCTTATATCTCGAATAGTCAAAGCCAACCACTGTCACAATGTTAATATTCTTTGGAAAAACTTGGTCAGGAAATTTATTAGTTAATATTTTTGCTGGCAAAAGCAATATATTGATCAAATTTTCTATCTTGACATTTTGGAAAACCATTAGATTCCTTGAGAAGAAAATTTAGAGAAAGAACCTTCAAGCTGGGACATAAAGTAAAACTATGTGTTCTATGATGGTTAATTGTAGTATTAGCCTAAAAACACACTATTCATCTCTTACAAGTGCTCTGAGGTTAAAAATGGCATTATTTCTGAAATAAATAACACTTTAAACTAGGCATATATTTTCTACAATACACAGAGTGTGACATTACTTATAATAGAATTTTCAATTACACAGCATTTCAAAGCAACTTTTAAAAATTTATTCCATAATGTCAAATGTTTAGAATTATGCCCACAAAGCTTAATATTTTGGCACTCTCCAAGGAAGTGCTTAATAAATCAAAACTTCTTCTTATAACAGACATTTATAGGTCCCTACCATATATTTTCTTATTATTCTGCCTAAACACTAAACTGAAAGTAATATGGAAGAGAACACTATTTTCTTTGCCAATGACAACTAATATATGCATTCTACTACCAGCGTTCAAAATACTGGCATTAAGAGATCATTAAAATATCAAGCTATTCTTTAGATTGTGGTTTGAGATTAACTTCCAATAAAAGTATCGCATTCCTTACATAATAATTTATGATAATTTAGGAATATATTTTAATAATTGCATATATTATTAATTAATTTCATAGCGTAATTTTATTTATGCCTGAACTTTTAATAAATACATCGTGAAAACACAATGCAGATTAATAATGGTAGGACTTGTATAATTTAGCTGAACTTAGCAAGTGTATAGTTCATGTTGCTAAATGGACCTTTTCTTTGTTTTACTGTATTTGGTTTGTTTGTTATCCACTATGCTATTATGCATAGTAAAATAAATTGTGTTTACAAAAGCCATGACAAATACGATGTGATAAAGCATTAATAACATATTTTAGCTTGCTTACTATGTTTATGATAGCTCTAAGTAAACAGGTAATATTTTGGATAGTCCTATTGATTGAGCACCAACAGAACTGTGGGGGAGGTAGCACCAACATGCCATAATATACTTCTGGGTATTGTTCAGTACAAGGCACAATGTCTAATCCCTCAGAAGTGTGATTATTTCATGGAAACCACACCCCACTGAGCTGCCTTATTGCCGTTATAAAAAATCTTTATTATAGGAAGCTCTTTTGTGCTGTAAAAAGATGAATTCCACGCTTTAGAATGTTAAACAGCAGTTTGAGCAGAGTTCTTCAGTTCATACAGATGAATCTACCTCTTTGGAATATTCATGATCCAATCAGAATGCTCACTATCTCTCCTCAATTTTTTACCAATGTAAAATAAACTAGATGTATTGTGATGAAATTGCTAGTGCCAAAAAAAATGTTCATTAATTTTTAAACTTTTTATGGATTCTCTTACTATCAAAGAATACCTTTCTATGAAAAGAGATACAATACCACTAAAGCAAAACTGGTATTACTAAAAAAGCTTGATACTAGAAAATATCATCCTAGAAAGTAGTATCCTAGACAATAGGATAAAAGAATGCTTTCTGAGGCATAGTGCATTGACAAAGCAAATCAAATGCACACAGTTTAATTATAATCGTTCATTAACTGAGGAAGCAGATATTATAGATAGTATGTAAAGTATTTAGATGAGTATATTACACATTCATTAACTATTAATTTTTATTCACTGAATATCCAACACATTCTGTCCTATGTACCTGGCATTGTGTTTCCAAGAATGATTATTTAGAATTTTGATGAACATCCTTTTATATGTTAAAAGGCAACACAAATATACCAAATGAAAGCATTTCTAATAACTTGTATATTTTTCATTTTCATCTGATTACCAGGTTGTGTTGGTTTTATATGATCGCAAATAGTCTGTAACTATTACTGAAAAATTATATTTGGAAAGGAGATCTTCAAGACTTACTTTTAGAAATGAGGAACTGTGTCTGTAGGACAGAAGTATTGATGCAATTAGCCCTAGTTAGTTACTCTTGCCCACATCTCACACTTAATTTTGATACAATTAGAAAACCTAATTCCAAAACTCATATTTCAGTTCATTTTAAACTTAAGAGTCATTGATAGTGTTCTAGTTGAATATATATATACATATATATATCTTTGTGGTTATTGGATATTGTGGTAGGTTTGGGGGACGAAGAGGGCATTAAACAGTTTTTAATAACCCAAATGCCTGAGAACAGAGAACTCAATAAAGAAACCATGGTACATCTACACAATGGACTACCATCAGGAAAAAAAGAAGTCATGAAATTTGCTTATAAATGGATGACATGAAGAATATCATACTGAGTTAAGTGAGTAAGAAGAAGAGGTATAGACAACAACTGCACTCATTTGTGGTATATAAACATTGTATGAGACCTGGGTGACATCTGTGGGTGGGAAATGTACACGCTGATGAAGGGATGGGTGTTGGAACATTGCATGACTAAAACCCAATCATGAACAGCTTTGTAACTGTACTTCACAGTGATTCAATATAAATAATTAAATAAGTAAGAAATTTTTGATTTCTACTAGTTGGTTCTTATTTGTATATTCATATGTCACCTTTTCCTCAGAGATGACTCTGATTTGAGTTAGTTATTAAAATTTAAGCATCATTTATAAAATTATGACATATAAAATTTAAATATGATCTGAAAAAAGAGTTGGAAATGGGGGCAATAAACTATCTTTTCTCTGCTTCAGATGTTCTAATGTTCTATTTGATAATGAATACTGGGGAATGTAAACTGTCCTTACTAATAATTGAGATAACTGTATAAAGATTCTTTTATATTTCCTAATGAATTAAAACATTGCATTTAAACTGATTTATTTTATTTTTTAAATTAACTAGTAACTATTTTAATAACTTCACTATGTTTTCTAAGGAAAAACTATCATTGTTTCCTAGCATGACTGTTTGCTGGAATGCCATAGATCTTGCTTAAACTAAAATCCAATTATCCTTCAAAAGAAAGACAAAAATAATATTCATTTGATATTTGTAATTAGTGATTGCTATGTGTTAACTAAGAACTGATATTTCTCAAAAATATTTCTCCCTAAAATCATTTTTTTAATTTTAATATATTGCCTGTTAATTTCTAACTGACTTGATCTATTGAACCAAAATACAAGCATATTGATACCTATGCTAATACAGATACTGGGACAATAATTTGTGTGTATGCTTTCTTTTTCATATGTGGAAGATCAGGATTAAAGTGATAAACATTCCAAATATACAACGAAGAGTTTTATTGTTATTATTAGAAAATGAAAGTGAAATCCTGATTAAAACAGCTTTTAGAAATCTTCCAAATTTTTTAAATTTCTTAATTATTTGTGGTTAACTTATCTGATTTATTACAAAGCAGATGTAGATACTGATAAATAGGCCTCAGTCTATAACCATAGATAAATCATCTTACTGGGTTAGAAAAATCCGTTGGACTCATCTTTTGTAATGTTATCAAAGATTAGCTACTTACATCACTACAGAACATTTCTTTCCAGGGATAATGTATAAGAGATTGAACAGGATCAGTAAAATATCCTTCACATTTAGGAGAAAAATAAGTCATGATAGTTGCTATATGGAAATGCTGTATGGAAAAGCAATGTGGAAATTTCTTTTCTGAAAATTTGAATCATTTTCATAAAAGATGGATAACTCAGCAGATAGTAGTATCCCATGGCTACAGATCACAAGAAGAGAAAAACTAGAATTTAATTGTGTCTATTACAAAGACAGATGGTCTTGGTTCTTTTTGAAAGTCAGAATGTAATAGCATATTATTGGTGTGCCTCACTTGGGCTTGGATCTTAGAGTTTAATACTTTTTCTCCTTTACATTACTGTTCAGAGAGCAGCACACACTTTATATTTTCTTCTACCTCAGGAGCTTGCTGATGAAACTTAGGGTAATCTCTCTGGGATGCATGGATCCCATACTATATAGGATAGGGAATTTTATAATTGGATAAAGTGTATCTATATCAACAAAGGAAAAAGGAACTGAAATTTGCTCTCCTGCACATAATTTGTATGTTAATAATTAACTTATCTTAACTAACTGAGGTAGGTAAAGAATTTTGATCATTGCAGGTACTCAATTAGTTCTATTTAGGATCTAGATGACTTCTCGGAAAAACTTATTTGGTAATGGTCTGTTTCTCTGTGCCATGTGTAAGGCTGTTGAGAAATGTTTATGGAAGCTGGGGACATAGCTTATTAGGCTGTGTTCATGCTTTACATGCTGGAGGCCTGCATTTGCTCATCTCTTGTGCATCCTGAGCACCACTGGGAGCAACTCCTGAACTCAGAGCCAGGATTAAGTAAACAAAGCAGCAACTAGTGTGAATCTCATTTAAAAAAACTATTTGTGGACTTAAACATAGCACTGTAGCATTGTCGTCCCATTGTTCATCAATTCGCTCGAGTGGGCACCAGTAACATCTCCACTGTGAGACCGCCTGCACGGAAGATCCTAGCAAGCTACCATGGCATATTCGATATGCCAAAACAGTAACAACAAGGACTTAAACATATGGCTATGAATTGTATGAGATGTCTAATATAAGGATGAAACTGCTAGTATTTTTTCAGAAGACTCCTTTTTACTATTATTATTTAGGTATTAAATATTAAATCTTGCATTATTGATGATACCACATTATTCAACAGAACAAAACTCAGCTATGTTAAGTGTAGAATGGTGGGTATGGGGAAAGAGTGACAAGTGGAAAGCAGAGTTGATTTAGAAGGTAAATATTGAGCAAGTCTGACAAAAAGGAGAAAGTCTTGCACTGTTTCAAAACTTTAACTTCCACTTACAATGGAGAATTCAACTCCTCGATCTCTGGTGAAACACTTGAAATGAGTATCAGTTAGTTTCCTCATCCATTGAGATAATAAGTACTTTGACCAGGGCATCAGGATCTCATGGCAGAACAGCTAAACTGAAAGCTCCGATAGATGTGACCTTTTCCTCTATCCTGCTAATCAGTTTATCTTTTATGTAACCTGGATCTTGTATTCAACATGGATAAGAGAGTTTAGTGAGTTAAAGACAATTCACTATAATTTTGGTAGAGTTGCCAACTATTTAACTTGAGTGCTACACCAAATAATAATACCAAGTATGCCAAATCATATGTATGTGTGTGTATATATATATATATATATATATGTACATCTATCTATCTATCTATCGATCGATTGATCTACATCCAGCCCAGCCTGTAGGCCCAGCGGTCAACCTGGATTCAATTCCTCTGCCCCTCTCGGGGTCCCAGCAAGCTACTAAGAGTATCCCCGCCCACACAGCAGAGCCTGGCAAGCTACCCATGGCATATTTGATATGCCAAAAATAGTACCAACAAGTCTCACAATTGAGACATTACTAGTGCCCACTCAAGCAAATCGATGAGCAATGGGATGACAGTGAGAGTAATATACATAATATACAGGCTGAAGCAATAGCACAGTGGTAGGGCGTTCGCCATGCAAGCGGCCAACCCAGGTTTGATTCCTCCACCTTTCTCACAGAGCCCAGCAAGCTACCGAGAGTATCCCGCCCACACGGCAGAGCCTGGTAAGGTACCCGTGGTATATTCAACATGCCAAAAACAGTAACAAATAGGTCTCACAATGTAGACGTTACTGGTGCCCACTTGAGCAAATCGGTGAGCAATGGGACGACAGTGACAGTATATGTATATATATATGTATACATATATTTATGTATATTTATGTATATTCATGATATAAATAAATACATGAGGTCCATATATACATATATATAAATGTATATATGTGTGTTTGTATATAGAGAGAGATAGAGAGTGAGGGAGAGAAAGAGAAAGGGGGGGTTCAAAGGAGGGCTACAGTATTAGCTTGGCAAAGAGAAGAGTATATTTATTTTTCCCTTCATATAAAACTAAAATCTTACCCTGAACCTGGTATACCCTATTGTAAAATAGTTGTGTTTCTTGTACCTAGCATCCATCAATACACAGACATATTTGAAATTTTCCTTTAAATGCTAATTGTGAATTAGAAACTTTTACGCCTCATTGGCTCTGATCCTATGAAGAGATGCTGGTTTGAGTGTGGGTTGAGTTTAGGGATTTGCTTCTAATGAATAGAAAAAAGCAAAAGTAATCTATCATCAGTGATTTTGTAGAAAATAGGTCATAAAATTGTACCATGGCTACCTTCTAGGTCATTATACCTGTCTTAAATTATCTGCTCTGGGAGAAAGCACTCTTGAATTACATGAGCTGAAGAGGCCACATGATAAAGCGCTGAGGGCTCCCTGTTAATAGCCCCGTGAGTAAGCTATCTTGGCAGAGGCTCCTCCAGCCCCACTCCAGACTCAGCCAATGCTTGATTATATCCTAATGAGAGACTTTGAGCCAGAACCACCCAGCTAAGCTGTTTCTGATTTCCAGTTCCACAAAATGATGGGATAATATTTGGGGGGTAATTCATTACTCATCAATAGATCATTAATGTCATATTTTCCCCCAAGCACTTATGTTTCTATAGCAGGAGAGTGGAGTAGGAGAGACTGTACACATCATGCCAATTATTTAGCTGGTTAAAATTTTGTGATACACCAGAAGACCAGTAAGATGCACAGAGAGTAAATGAGTGTTTTTTTTTTCCTTGAGTAAAAAAGTGTTAAGGTTTTATATTTAAGGGAAAGACTCTTTTAGCTATATACTTCTTTCTTGAAAGATATACTTTTGCAATTATGCAGTTAAGCCTAGAGTGAAATATTAACATGGATGGGTTGATAGTTTGTTTCCCTTTAACAATACTACTGCACAAAATAATCCCAGTAGAATATATTTGATTTGTTCTACTCATAGTTTAAATGTAAGCATAAATTATCAACTCAATGTGTCTATATTTTTCAGGTTTTTTTTTATTGTTTGGCTTTTCAGGGGCCACACCTGATGCTCAGGGGTAACTCCTGGCTCTGCATTCAGGAATTACTCCTCTCAGTGTACAGTGGATCATACGGGCTTCAAGGGATGAACCCCAGATTGGTCATGTGCAAGGCAAATAACTTACCTATTGTACTATCTCTCCAGCCCCTATTCTTTCATTTTTGAAAGTTATATTTATTTGAACAAAATAATGCAAAGAAACAGTTCTATACTTGACTAGGTTCTGGATTTAAGGTCAGTATCTCTTCATTTTAAACCACAGACAAATTATTAGAGCACTATTGGGGCCTTGAAAATCAGGAGTCCATGTAAACTGTGATAGGAAGGAAAACAATGATGCATGGGACAAATGTCTGGTCATCCCATTCTTATTATAACAAATCATCTGTAATATTTCCTTCTCTTGTTTCTTTCATTCAAAACTCAAAGCTCAATGAATGATATTTGATTAACCAAATTTAGATCTCTTGCTAGAACCAGTGAGAGGAAGAATATTGTCCCTTTGGCAAAGATAAATATTGACAAAAGCTTGGGTTTACTCTGACACCAATATCATAGAGGATGGAAGTGGGGAATTTGTGTCAATGATATGACATAAATTAAAAACCTAACTGTGACCAGAGCGATAATACTCTGTATAGCAACATGCCTTGCATGCAGCCAGCCTAGTCTGATACACACATAGTATGGTTTTCTGAGTGCTAAAAAGTGATCCCTGTGAACAGAGAAAGGAATAAGCCCTAACAACCACCTGGTTGTTAAAAATATATATAAAAGGTAGCTGAACTGACAAAAACCAATTTATCAAGTACTGTCTTGACTGACTCATTTGAAAGAAAGTTTGCACTTGGAATACAGAAATTCAAAGTTCACATAATGTGTTGTAAGTGTACACTTTTAAATTTTAATATTGTTACATCATGTTTGATTAAAACACTGATGGTAATGTTAAACATGCATACAAAATAATTTTATTTTTAATTAAGGTAGAGAATGAGAATGCTAAATGACTTGAAAGCAATAAAATATTTGATATTTACCTTATAGAACATTGTTACAATGTAAATAAAAACATTGCTTAAATAAAAACAATGCATTTTCTTGTGCTTTTAATCATAATTAACACGAAATTTATTTTCTGAAAATACTGAGAAGATAAATATGTATCTTTTCTCTGAAAAATAAGATTATGGCTGAGAAATTTAGTCTGAGATTATCATCTATTGCTAGATGTTCTTTAAAAAAATAGTTCCCATACAATTAATCTTGGAAGCTAAGGCAAACAGATATTTATCACTTTGTAGTGTTTCGAATGTGGCTACTTCAAAGAGCCAATCTCACACTTGCTTAGTCAACTAGGCGAGCTATATCTTGAAAGTCCTTGTCTCCTTGATTCTCACCAATGAGATGTGAGGTGGTGATCTAACAAGTTAGGAACATAGTTAAAATGCCTGGTTTTCCTGTTGGTTTGGTGATAGGCTTATATATCCAATGACTTCCAAAATAGGATAGAAGAGTTTTAAAAGACATATTTTTTACAAATATATTCTATTTCCCACAAGGCATTTTTACAAATGGGAATTAAAGTTACTAATTTTATATCCTGAACTCTGGCTGGAAGGTGTCAAGTTAGGAAAACTATACTTTAGGAAGAATTAGCTCATATATATTATTGGTTGTGAAGTAGATTTTTGCCATAACCAGAAATTTTACAAGTGGAAATCCTAGAAGTGTATTTTAGAATACAATGGAAAATAAAGAGCTTCCTATATTTTATTTAAATATTTACATACATTGACAATATATTTAACTTTATATTCCATAGACCAATTATACAACTTTATTCAATTAAAGTAGAAAAACTTTCTATAAAAGTATTAGAATTTTGAAATTATCCAATTTACCATATGTTAACAGTTAATGCAATAAGAAATACAGGCAAGCATTTTTGTCTCGACCTTCCTGTATATAATTTTTGGTTATTTCTACTGTATAAAGTTTAAAGAATGGTAATATATAGAAATATGAAATGGATATATGAAAATCCTTTTTTTGCATAATAAGCCCAATGCTTCTCATTATCTTTATCGAGATAAAACATATTATTGTCCCAAAATACATCACCTTTTCTATCATTTTACATTTTCTACAATTCTATTTCAAATTTTAAAATAAAGTATATTGTCCCAACAAAAATGTTTGTTTACATTATTGTGCAGTGGACCAAAAGTTGATATAAGAATATATAGGTTGAGACCCTTTAGTATGTTAAGTTTAAAAAATAAATTCTTCATCACCTATTGTCAATTTTGTACTTAAAATGTTGCAGTGAAGTGAATAAAATAAACTACTAAAAATAGTTCATTTTGGTATATATATACATACACACATATACATATATATATATTTATATACAAAATGGAGGGGCAGGGAGTGCCTGCCTATATAAAGACAGGCTGGGCTGGGATGGGAAGGTATGGAGAGAAGAAACTGTGACATTGATGGTGGGAAGGTATGGGTGTTGGAATATTGCATGACTGAAACAAAACCATGAAAAGCTTTGTTACTGTGTATCTCACACTGGTTCCATTAAAAAGAAAAGAGGGGGGAAGTTTGTTGGGGCTGAAGAGATAGTACAGCAAGTAAATTGCTTGCTTAGCATGCAACCAACCAGAGTTTGATCCTCAGAATTCTGTATACCAGGAATTAACAAGTATGCTAGAAATGTATCCTTTCTAAACGTTATACATGTTCTTGGCTGTTTCAAATATAAAGAGGCAAAAACCCATCAGGTATCACAAATTCAAATGACTCTAGGGACCTTGCAGGTACAGACAAGCTCAGGAGGGAATGAGGCTACCTAGAGAGAAACTTAAAAGAGGGAAAAAAGGTCCATCTCCCACAAGAGCTGCCATGTTGACACACCAGTCCTGCTCCACCAAATCCCGACTAAATCTCCCAGTAGATGTACACCAAGCAACTAAAGTTTATGGGATCATTGGTACCTGCCACTGAAAACTCTGGAGTACCTACAGGAGGTGGTGTGTGGAATATCCACTCTGCCAGAGCTCTGTCAGTAGCACCATCTCCACCACTACAGCTACACCAAGACTCAGCTCCACCACTTCATGAATATTCTCTGCAGAAACACCAATCTGTGAATAATTTCAGCTACCCGGTAGCCAAGCTGAGATCTCTGCTATATTTTTTTCAGAGTCAGGGTGGGAAAACTCCCACCAATTTTCTGGAAGCCCCACCCACATCCCACAACTGCGACCATGTTGATCTTTGGCCCAGATCATAGACCCTGTTGTCAAGCAGCTCTTAAAGCAACAAATGGCTTCAGAAACTCTTAGACAAGGTTTTAATAATCCTGCTATCAGATATAACAATGGTCACATGAATTGATTTTCTAAACCAATAGGTTTTCTAGATTTCAATATTACAACTTTGTTATCTAATCAATTTTAATTCTAGAATAGTATCAATAGTTGTGGCTTTTTTCTACCTTAATGAAAAGAGAAGAAAAAACATCAAGCACTCAACAAAGGCTAGCAGCTAACTGTTAAACAAATTTACGGAATCAGAGGGTCAGAATTATAGTACAATTCGTAAAGCACTTGCCTTCCTCCTGGCTGACTCTGTTCCAATGCCCTGTACTTTATGTAATCAGTCCCCTAGGTAATACCATGAGTGATCCCTGTATACAGTCAGGAAAAAGCCTTGAACAGCACTGGGTATAAGCCCAAACCAAAAACCAAACCAAACCAAACAATTGCAAATATTCATTATTATCAGCTTGAGAGTCAAAAGCAACATTTCAATGCATAGATTTCTTGATTTGAAAATAAAGACAACCAAATCAATTTTCTAAAACACGGGGCCAAATAAAATTTGTATTAGAAAACCTTACAGAGTTGGAATTTCTTCCCTCCACATCTTATTTTGTCTTTGTGTAGCTTCTATCTTTAGTTCTTCTCTCTGTCTCTCCTTTGATTGTTCAATTTGAATTTAATGGTTAGAATCAATTGCTAACATTTTAGATCTTCACTTTTCATAACGAGGATCTCTGTTGTAGACTTGTCACTCCTTGTCCCACAAAAAGGTAGCTTCAAACAGCCTACTGTTGGCTATTTTATTTGAAGGAGATAAATATTCACACCTTACAGAGATTTTTCTTAAGGTAAAAAAGCTAACAGGATCATCAAAAAAAGGATCAAATATTTATTTTATGCTTCAATGCTTTTAGGTAATTCAATTGCTGAACTTTTGAATTTAAAACATCTTTTGTTTTAATAAAAGTAAACACATAGAATGGATTTTTGGTTGGGGGAATAACTATCCAATTGTTTGACTTCCGTTAAATTATTTGAATAACTATAGTCCATTAGGGACATCAATTTCCTTATGACCAATATTTTGTCCTGCAACTTTGCATTCTCTCAGAAGAACTCCCAACCATTCTGCTAACAACTGTGTAAAAAAATTCTTTAATGATCACAATACTGAGTTGACATCCTTACAAATGCAGAAAGCTCTAGAGCACTGGCCACGGCATGTATATAAAAGCTCTAGGGCACTGGCCACAGCATGTGTATGTGTGGCAACAGATATTTTTTTTCTATTTCCTGACGGACTTTTTCACCCATCATGTCTAAGTACTAATAGAGCTGCTGACCCCAGAGTAAGAACAGCTCACCTGTGAAGGAGTGTAGGTGTTGCTTGAATGGTTTGCATATAAATACTAATACCTGTCCAACCTTATTTAGCCCAGTAAATCTCTCAGAGGTTATAACTCAGGCAGTTTGACCACAAGCTGTTATAATTAGGTCAGAGGAGAAATGCAAACATTCTGCCATTAACAGTATTTCTTAACACTCCAGATTTCAACAAATACCCCCAACTGACCAGAGGTTAACATTCATGACCTGGTGTCACTTCAAACAGCAGGTGGAGACATGATTTTCATTTTCCTTGAGTTTATTTAAAGGCTCTCTAATATGCACTAAATTGGTTACATAATTTGCATTTAAATGCTGGAAAATTATTCCTTCCTGCACGATTGACTCAGAAGCATCTTGGCCATTTTTGGAAATCTGTATTTTGGGAAGGAGAAAGTTTAAATGCAACAAAACAAACACAAACAAAATTAAAAATTAGCACTAATAACAACAATGACATGATTAGCAATAATACATGTTCTCTTATGCATTCTCCACTCTGGAAGTCACCCACACCTCAACCTGGGATGTAGAGTTACTTTCTTTAACCCTCAGCTTTCAGTCGTCTGGAGAAACCTTGCATTCTCTCTTGAGGGAATCTTTTTCCTTAACATCTCATATTTTCCTAAAAAAACTATTTTACTTTACCTAAGGTCCTTAAACAATAATTTCCTTTATTTATTCCTGTGACATATAAGTTCAATCATAGGATAAGAGAAATAACTCATCATGGGTAGGAATTTTAAGCCAACTAAAGTGATAAACTGCACATGAAATTAATCTCCTATATATTCCCACATACAGGAAAGTGAGAGAAGAAATCCAAAGTTCCGAACTCCGTCGATGATCAAGAATCAGGGACGCTGTATCATTTGCTAAGACATCAAAAATCAGATGGGCTGGATATGTAATTCGATTCAGAAACAATTGCTGGACTAGAGCAGTTACCAACTGGATTTCACGGGACGTCAAAAGACCACATGGCCGCCCACCAACAAGATGGTCAGACTTCTTTGTCAAAACCCTGAATGAACAATTTGAGGCTCTTCCTGTTCCTGGAGCGAGCAGTATCATTGGGCTACATTAGCATGCGACAGGGACAAATGGAGATGTTACTGGCGCCGGCTCGAGTAAATTGAAGATCAATGGGAAGACAATTGATACAAGTTTGATTTTCCCACATGTCAAAGACCTCTATAATTTGTGTTATTGTTCAAACTACACGTGGTAGAAAAATAATGAAAATGTAGAATCATACAAAGGCAAGATTTGGAATGGGATTTAAAATACAGGGATATATATGTATATATTTATATTTATGTATATATAATTTATATATTTATAATTCCTTACTGGATGTTGTCAAGTGATGGATTTGAGAATTTGGACCATTTCAGACCTCTGTCAGATGAACTCATTGAAATTTGTTGTACGAGATTAAAATCCAATTGCAAAAGCATGCAAAAGTATGTTCAGTGGTTCCTTATTCTCAAAAGATAAAATTCTATGATATAAAATGTTGTTATGCTTTTACCTATGACTACTTTTCTAGCAATATCTCCCTCAGTAACCTTGTACATATTTATTATCTACCAAATTTACTGCTCTTACTGGAACTATTCAAAGCTCTCTTCCTTTCCATACAAATATTGTTCCGATATTTGGCAATCCCATCTTTTCCTTCTTCATTTTGAAAACTTTTGCTATCCATCTTGAAGATCTAACTCAAGAATCTGTTTATCTGTGAACTTAACTGAAGGTAATTGTATTTTTTTTTCAGGTAAATACTGCATTTTGTGTATTTTGTCATGATTGATTTTTGTCACGCTATTTTGTAACATTTCTCTTATCTCTCTCCACATTAGGACAGGAGTTTTTAGAGGTAATAAGAGCAGCTAGTTCACTTGAGCACTAGCTAAAGAGCACAGTGGGGCTCTTTACACATTTTAAATGCTCCAAAAGTAATTGTTGAGTAAAATGTTTAAATAAATTACAAGTTTGGAGATATCTTCCAGAAATAATGCTGTTGATATATTAAAAATATCATGTAGATATAGAAGATGCTGCAGCAGCAACAATACCTGAGGCAATTTGATGGGGTATTTCAGTTTTCTTTTCTTTACTGAAATACAAAGTTCTTGGGGCAAGGACATGGCCCAGGAGGAAAGTGAGTGTGCATGCATGAAACCTGGATTCAAACACCAGCACCACAACATAAGTACTTTCAACTCAAAATATCTTCTGCAAAAATAATCAATTGAACTTTCCCACTTTCTTCATAAATTGACATGCTTTTTTCATAAATTTACTCTGTAGCTCATTTTGATAGAGTTAATACTTGCTCTATATATGCAACCAGGATATTATCTGTGGAACACCATTTATTCTTTGAGACCCTGTCTTTTAGAATGATAGTGACATAAATAAACCTAAAGTTACTTAGAAAACAAATAAAAGGATATGAAGTATATTACACTGTCATAAAATACACATTAAGAAAAACTGAATTGGTGAAGAAAAAATAAGTAGGACATTATTGAAGTTTCTTAAAAGGAATAACAGTGAAATTTTCAAAGGACAGAAGATTCAGTAACATTCAATAGCAACAGACAAAAATATTTACTTTCAGCTTTTACTTTTGAAGTAATACTAATTTATTTATATGTGTGTGTGTGTGTGTGTGTGTGTGAATACACACATATATACACACTCCACACCAGGCTGTTTTCACTCCGGGCACCCTAGAGGCGGGTGAGTGAGAACTCTCCCTGCCCCAAGGGACCCACCCCAGCAGCCAACCTCCACTACCCAACAGCCGCCATGCTCCAGGCCACTTTCTGGATGCTCTGGCTAAGCCTCAAACATGAATGATGTCCCACGGAACCCAGATAATGCAGAACTTTGTGACCTTGGACTCTGGATTCAAGGGTACCGGAAGCAGAGATCCTCTGCCTGCTATCTCCCAATCTCGCATGACCCAGGGATCACACTCATAAGCCACACTCTGCCACACCCTGCCTCCTCATTGGCCATCCTCCAGGTCTCAATGGCTGCTGCTACCAGACAGGAGTACAAAATGAGGCCCCCATAGCCATGCCACTGAACTCTGAGCCAGGCTGTTTTCACTTGGGTAGCCCAGAAGGGAGCAGGTGAGAACCCTCCCCACCCCAAGGGACCCAGCCCTGGCAGCCGACCTCCACCACTACCCAATCACCACCACGTCCCAGGCCACTTTGCGGACCACACGGCTGCTTCACAGCTGCACGACACATAAGACACTTCTCACACATTTTCCATAATTACCACATCATATTTGATGGAGTTCAGACAGTAGGCAACAAATCATAGAGAGTTTTATATATATATATATATACATATATATATATTCTCAAAGATATACATATATATCTCTGAGAGCCCAATAAGCTACCAAGAGTATCCTGCCCGCAGAGCCTGACAAGCTACCCGTGGAGTATTCGATATGCTAAAAACAATAACGATAGGTCTCATTCCCCTGACCCTGAAAGAGCCACCAATCATTGGAAAAGACGAGTAGGGAAAGGCTGCTAAAATCTCAGGGCTGGGATGAATAGAGACGTTACTGGTGCCTGCTCAAGTAAATTGACAAACAACGGGATGACAGTGATTCAGTGATGTATACACACACACAAGTGTAGATCTTCTGGAGGTGAGACACCTTGATTTTGGATTTCTGGCCCCTAGATGTGAAATTTTGACTTTTGTTGTATTTACCACCATGACTGTGGTAACCTGTTACATGATTTCTATAAACTAAAGATAGCATGACTGTAGTTAATCACCACTGTTCAACAAAGACCATTTCACCACATTGAGAAAGGAGAGTTTCAAAATTATATTTCTCACTCAGATTTAGTCTATGCTATTTGGCAAGTGCTGGAATACTGCAAAATTACTTGAACCAAGCTGTTTTAGTGCTGAGGAAAAATAAGAAAGAAAATAGGTAAAAGAATATCCATTTGTATTTAAAAAAAACCTTGCAGTCAAGCTCAAAACTATAAACCGATATAATGATGAAACAACTCTTCCAAGCAATTAGTTTTAAGTGATTACTGAGGTTTTATTGTTCTATTAGTAATATTTTAATATTTCATCAACAATTCTTAGACTTAATACTAGTGACATAAGACTTAAAATATAGTCAATAAGAATTTCAGCTTTTCTCATTTAAAATGCTAATTTTGAAAACTTATGGAATTCACAGATAGTTCAAATACTTAGAGAAAATATCAGGGACAGGGTTCTGGCTTTCTAAAAAGCATTTACTCCAGGAGCTACATCATTGAATATTAGTATATACTTCAATAAATGATGTGTTACCTATGGGAGATTTATGTTAGGTATGCTCAAATCTCTGTCTTTTTTTGGGATTTTCTCAGAGACATGTTGGAGGAAAATATGTTCCATGCCCCTACAGATTCTAGTGGTTGTGAGCGTCCTTGCTCTGTGGGCATCATTCATTTTTGCCTGTGTCTTTACCAGAAATGCTGGTTTGCTTGTGTCTTATAATGTCACTTGCCATTGATTTATAACACACTTGAACAGTAGAGGATATTTTCCTCATCTCAAGATTTTAGGATTATCTAGACATTCTTTGCCCTTATATAAGGGATTTTTACCAAGTTCAAGAGGGTTAGGATTTTGTGGGAAGTAGGGGTAGGAGGTGCAGGGAGAGTAACCAACAATTTGACCATTTTGAAGAAATTGCTTTAGAAATTGTGTAACAATAATTAATTATGGATAAAATAAGTTTGTTGATTTTCAAAATGCTATTTCTCTTTGACTTTTTTTAGTTATTCTAAATTGCATATCTTTAGGACTATACTTGAGGCTGGCCTAAGATAAAGTTCATTTTAAGGAAAATCTTTTATTGCTGTTTTAAACTTTTTTATTAGCTACCTAAGGACAGGTTATAATTTTATTTAGAATTCTGTTATTTGTAGACAGAAACATTTTTAACATGCAAGGATAACTGTAATGGAAAGTATTTGTCATTTCTGCCATAATTTATGTGCCAGTTTCTATAATATATGTATTAACAGTGAAAGCAAAGAATTCCAAAGATGAGAAGAATTTGGATTTGGTTTCACTAACATTCATGATTAACATCTGGAACCATTAAAAGTTATTTAAGAGAACTATCAGCACATGGTTCTTGTTGGATAAATATCAATGGAAAAGGCATACACACATTTTTACATAACTCAGTGATATTTTTCAGTCTTATAAACCCTTGCATACTTATTTCATTTTTTGTTCATGTATATAATTCATAATTCTGAAACACTTTCATTGTGGACCCCTACCTACCATATATTCCTGAGAATATAATTTTTGCACTTTTCAGGGGAAATAAATATTTCTGATTGGGGGGATAGTGGAAGAGATAAGGAAGATGTGGCCTAGAAATGACAAAAGGAGAGTTGTGGATGGTTTGGGACACTTTTGTGGCTGTGAAGGTATTGCAACTCTGTGCAGCAAAGCCACAAACATTAACATGATGTAACTGTGTTATCAAATTGCAATTAAAATTTTTAAAAGTGAAAAAGTGAACACTTTGAATTACTGCCATTTCATATCTATATATATCTGATTTTTTCAAACACAATTAATGTTTAACAAACATATTTTTCTGACACTTTTTTTTCTGGATGAGTTTGTCTGCCCCCATAAAGGAGGAAGTACAAGTCAGTTAAGTAATACAAGTGCACTAAATAAATAAACAAAGCTCAAGTCAAATTTAGACTAGTCTTTGCTGTGTGCAACCCGACCCAGAAGAAAAACAATGAACATCTGTAGCTCAATGCCACTGGAGCAATGATTTGTTTTTAGGTGTTCACAAAGAATAAATATATGATTGCTTTCATTACAATGGTGATCGTATTTAAATTTAGATCTCATTATTGCTGATTTATCTCCATTATCCTAATAACTTACTCAGTCTAGATCAATTATTCCTCTTAAAAGTCATTTGATTTTTTAAATGGACTAGAAGATAGATTCATTTTGTTTTTCCTTTACCACTTAGAGTTCTACAAAGGAAAGTTAGGATAACAAAAATCTCTTTCTATAGCTACAGGATTCAGGTCTATTTTTAATTAGCTGACAATGCCCCAAACTCTAAGGCTGTCTTACTGACTATGGAAACTCAATTGAGATTTTATCAAAAAATTCTATATCAAATCTATATCACAGGGCAAGTCTCCCTTGTAATATAAACAATGACACCGATGAAATAATAGCATTACCTGTCATCACTGAGGACTTTATACTGAGAAAACAAGAATAATTAGCTCTAAGGACTCACAGACTACAATAGTGTATCATTTTTGCAAACTACTTTCAAGTGAAAGTTTTCTAACAAAGGAAATAAGCTGATTAATAAATATAAACCAGTATTTTCTCTTGAAATCAAAGAACTATGAGAACACAGCCTATGTCAGTGTTGTTCATTACTGTGTCCCCAAAGTCAAGTGCAGGCCTGAAATATGAAACATATCTTCAAAATATTTAAATAAACACTTAGAATATTAAGAAAGAAAGTATTGGCATATAGAAAGTTCTGTTATAGTTAAAGTCATTATTTTTGACAGAAGGTGGACTGATTTTTTTTTACGTTAATAATTAGCTTTTTGGAGCTAGAGAGTAGCAGCTTGCCTTGCATGTGACTCACCCCAGTTCAAACTCTGGGATCACATATGCTTCCCTGAGCACTGGCAAGAGAGATCCTGTAACAGAGTCAGGAGTAAGCCATAATGCTCCCCAGTTGTCCCTAAAACAAAAATAATAATTTGGATTTCTGATAATGATCATTAGTTTGAAAAGTTATTGCTCTACTTGTTTGTGCTAAACTTTCTACCTTGGTGGTGAGCCCCAGGTCTTATTTCATAATTCAAAGATGATGTTCAAATCTTTGATTCAAAAGCCTTGTTTAAATTAGTCAAGTTCAGGGAACTTTGCTTGTTGATATGTTATTAAATCTTTGAGAGTTTTGCACCAAAAGCAAAGTCTCCAAGGGAGGGGGAAAAGAAAGAAAATGAAAAAATCTAATAGTTTTCTTGGACTTTAGAGGAAAGGAAACTCAAATTTCATACAATCAACATCTTTACTGTTAAAACTAAGGAAAAAATTAAGGATAAATGGGGCAACTTGCAGACAGTGGCCCTGGAAATAAATGACTCTGCCAAACAAAATTCCAGCTTCTTTGCCTCTTTATTATCAGAACACAAGTGTAACAATTACGTCCCTGGCCTTTGAAAATAGAAAGGTTAAAAAAAAAATCTAGGCTTATGGCTTCTAATAATGAACAAATGCTACTGAAGAAAACTTTTGGAAATATTGGAAAAAATATTTCAAATCACATTAACCTATCCTCATACTTCCTCACTTTCACCGTTTCCTTTCTTTTATCTCTTGTAGCAACTGTGTTTGGACATCTCCCTCTTGTTTTAACTATTACTTTCAAATTTCACTGTTTCCTTTCTTCTCTGAGTATTCTAATTGATTTCCATTTGTGTGTGAGAGGGGCGGGGGCTGTCCCAAGCACTGCTCAGGAGCTCATCTTGAGTTGTCTCTTGGATATCAGGTTCAACTGGGGAACTCAAAGGATGCAGTGCTGCTCAGATGCCGTGGTGTCAGGGATTACTCAGATCAACTCACTGTGCATGGGCACCACATCCCTCAGTATTTAGAGGTCTCAAGGGGTACAATACCTCTGTGCTAAGAGGTATTGGGGATCACTTGTTGCCAACTACTGAAGTGGGGTTAGCCAAATGCAAGGCAATCACCATAACCCCTTTTCTAGATCTGACTCGGAGCCTGATGCTCTGCCCAAGAAAACCTGGCTTTTGGAATCTGAATCCAATCCAAAACGTTAACTTCATGAAAAATTTCTTATTTTTTCAAGAAGATACAAGAAAACAAAGAAAAAAATTGCCAAAATGTTTCAACCAGGATTGACAGATCCAGGACTAATACTCAGATGTCTTGTCCTACTCTAGGTTCTTTCTGTTATAAGATTTTTAATGCAAAAAATAACTAAGCCTTGATAAATTATTGGAATCCCCCCAAATGGATAATGTAACACTTTCAGTCTCTTATATAATAGCTTACCTTGTTCTTGGCCTTTCCCTGTTTATGTAAGACTCTAGATGCTGCTCTGTTCAGAAACTTAATCTCTGAATACTTTTTGTTTCAATTTGTTTCAATTTGATCCCTCCGTGTTTCCTTCCTTCCTTCCCTCATTTCCTCTCTCCTCTCCCTTTTTTCTTCCTTTCTCCCTCCCATTTTTTCAATTACCATATCCAGAAGATACAAAGCTCCTCATTCTTGCTTGTACTCTCCTCTCTAAGATAGCTCAGTAATTCCTAAAAGCTGTCACAATAATACGTTTTATATATAAAATATCCACATAAATTTATGAATATTTCAATTATGGAGCATATGTTGTTATATTGAAAAAATACATGGAAATGATCTAGAAACATTCTCTCTTTTGGTTGTTAGAAAACAAAATTCTAGATTAATTAAATATGTAAAGGCTTCCAGATGATATGCAGGCTCTGAGAATGGAAAAAAAAAAGGAATCATTCTTTTTACATAGCTAAGGGATTATGAGTAATATGTAGTTTTTAAGGTATTCATAATATGATAGTTATATAAACAGTGTGAACATATCATGCAGGTATTGAAATTTGATAATTGGTTCCTAAAACCAGTACCTTAATCCTCAAACTTAAAGAGAGATAGAAGACTTTTATGAAGACAATATATATAATACTTTAAAATTTCTGTGTTTGGGCAAATCTCTAACCCAAACTTTTAATTATATTAAGAACTGGCCAAAAAAACATGTACTTCTACATTAATTCTTTTGGAAAGAGAAAGATTAATATATTGAAAACAATACAAAACATATGCTATGCTAATGTAGAGTTTATATTTTTATTCTTAAAATAATTTGACTTTTGGCAACAATGGTAAAACAAGAGCAAGGAACTACAGAATAAACCAATATATACATATATACTTGTTTTTACAATATGCATACTTGTACATACACACGTGCTAACTTGAGTACTCTTCCAGATGAACAAAATAGCCATAAACAGCAAAAAGCCAACAGGGCAAAAATAAGAACTGAAAGTGACAGTAGCCAATGCTACACAAGACTGAAGCATATAATTTACATCTTAGTGAAATTAAACATACTATAATGGCTTAGCTTCCAGGCAACAATATTATTAAATTTGCAGTAGTAGTTTATGACATCATCTGAAACCCCGGGATACAAACTTGAAGCTGGCTATTATTGTTAGTGATCTATATTGCTGCTCTGGTTAGTTTTTCATTTAATTCATTGCCAGCTTCTATTAAAAAAAAAGACAAGTAGCTCTTGAGTACACTGTTTTTCTGTAGAAGCTGTTAAGCCTCTGGCTGCAGTGATGTCACGTTTTAGAATCAGTAATAATAGCTCATATTTGAAAATCATTAAGAGGTCAGAGTTATATTGAAAAGTATAGTAAATTGAGATTTTTTTTATGGACAATAAATATAATTTGGGATGTTTTCTATATCACTATTCTTTCTAAAAATGTTTCTTAGCTAAAACTGCATAATGATATAGTAACAATAAAATATATTGCTTTTACTAGTGGATTTATATTCTTCAACAAAAATTTTGAACAACTATAAGACCCTGGATAACAAAACTCTTACATTGGGAATAGTACAGATTTTATTATATAACTTATAATTATATTTTATAAGTTTAGAGGAATATGAACTAAATAATACTTCTAATAGCTTATGTGTAAACTAATTTCTCTAGAAAAGGAGTTTGTAACTAATTACATCATATTTGTTTATTTCACAAAAATCCTATTTTTTTCTTCATTTTCACTGTGGTTATCAGAGTGGGAAAGGACTTTAAAAATCTCCTGTGGTAAGTATGAAAACAAACCATGTAGCTTGAAAAATCCCCTCTCGTATCTGACTGGTGTGTGGGGATTTTGGTGGACAGAGTTCCGGGATTTAAACCCCAGAAGAAAGTATTCCTAGAGATCACTGAGTACCTAGTAAAGATGGACTTATAGAAATGATGTGGAAAGAGTTTAAGGAAAAGTAGTTCTGCAACCAAGACCATGTCTTAGTGACTTTTGAAGACTAGGTATTGTTTCAAATGGTCTCCTGGCATCAGCCCTAAATATTCAGAATTTAATAGGTAAAAATTGGACGGGATACCAGAAGCTAACTTCATGAGAGAAACTATTTTCTGGATTTGAGATGATACCGTGGAATATATTTTATATTGATGTTCTATATGTA
Organism: Sorex araneus; assembly: GCF_027595985.1. NCBI lineage: Eukaryota > Metazoa > Chordata > Mammalia > Eulipotyphla > Soricidae > Sorex > Sorex araneus. The sequence continues at coordinate 63,260,266 of NC_073302.1, read as the reverse complement.
AATTAGACAGGTAGATATAATCTTCTGCCTCTTGACTTTCAGAAGTGAAAAGGGTGAAATAAATGAGCAATTTAACCCAGAACATTTGGCTGCATAAAAGCAGCCTCCATCAGCTGAAGGTCTGAACTAAAATGTGGAAACATTAAGAGATTCAGAGTGAGTCATGTGGTCCTGACTCCAGAGACTGCTGTAAAGAGAATATATGGAAAGTCATGATTCAAACAGAGAGTGCCTTATTTACTAAAATTGCCTATTTCTTTTTCTAGGAAAGCAACTTCTTTCATCTCTTGCATAAGGGGAAGAGCAGTTTAGGACAATTTTAACCCCAAATGTTAATATGTACAATAGATCTGGGAAAAGACTCTTCATTGAAATGTTTCCTCCTTATGACCTTTTGCTTCCTCACAGTTTTCTCGTTTCTTTATTTTCCCTTGGAAGAATAAGTAGAAAAAAGTGCAAAACTTTGCTGGCATTTTGAAGGGCTGGTTTAATGGCATTGTTAAGTGCTGATCTACTTTTAAAAGGCAAATGACAGAGGACAACAAACTAGAAATATCAAGGAACATTAGAATAGATGCATATGTGTGTTAAGGGATTGCCGAGTATACTTTTTGCATACTCAGCAGCAGCCACTTTTACTCTACTCTCCTTACTTTAGGAAAGAAGAAGTACTAGGCATAAGGTTCAAAATTCTGTCCCCAAATAATTTACAATTATACTGGCCCATACTGCAACCATAGATTCTCAGAAGCAAACCACAGATGTATTACTTAGCTAATACTTTGGGAATTTTTATATTTCTATTTCCATGCAGAATTTATATTTTAATAGCCATCAGTACTGAAACTTATGTTTGCAAAAGCAAGTGAGTTGATTAATAGGTATTTTATACATCTGGTATTTTCTCATAAAAGACTGGAAAACTTATTTCAATTATCATACCACCAACAAGGATGCAATCTGTTCACAAGGCCTGTTTACGAGTGGCTGCTTTGGGTAATAGCTGTTTTCTTAGCACGGAAAATGAAATATAATATTATTAAACAGAGATATGCAGAATGAGGTGTCAACTTATCCATCTTCCTGATGTTTATAGGCTTCGTCTTTTAGAATGTTTATTTTATTTTATGAAACCACACATCAAAATATCTCCTGTCTGAAAGGGTCTCATTTCTTTTATTCTGGTTTTAATGCTCTAGAATATTAACATATTCAAACTTGTAGGCAATCAGCGAAGGAAACCTGTGATAGGTACTTTATTAATTCTATTTCGATCAATGTTCCATAATGAGAGAGATAATAAAAGTGAATACTTTGTCTTTGCATGAGAAACAGAACTAGTCTGCCAGGAGGAAAAATAACTTTCATTTTTAGAGAACAGCTGAGAGAGATAAGATGAAGTTGCAGTACTATTTAGTGGAGACAACCTTCAAACAGTATCTTCACTGTATGTATGCCTGTGTGTTTAGGAAGAGTATTTTTCTAGATACAAGAATGGAAACAATGTATCTCAATTTAAGGACCCTCCATAAAATTGCTGGCAAAGTTTACTTGTATCTGCTTTAGTTGTTTTTATCCTAAATTCTTTTACTAGAATCCAATATTCTCTTTGAAGATAATGGAAAATTCTTGTAGGAAAAGGACTGGACAACTTTAGATAGGATAAACTGTAGAACTTTACAAACACTTTCCAAGTGAGCTGAGGAAAAGGAATTGAACTGATGAGTCAAAAACCAAGGTAACCTGTAGTGCAAATTTTTATGATAATATATTATGTGCTCAAGCAATGAATGAACCATGAAAATAATTTTAGCATGAATAAGGTCTGCTTAAGTTACCCTCCATATCAGAGTCTTTTGGTGGAAATATAATGCCATAGTCATAATTTTTAAATTTTTATAGGCCACATTAGAAAAAGTAAAATAATGGAGAAATTAAAGTTAATAAAATATTTAGTTTAACAAAATATAAAACAAATAGGATCAATGTAACATGCCTTATAAAACAAATAGGATCAATGTAACATGCCCTTAATATAAAAATGGCTTATGTAGTAATTGTTTTTTCATATCAAGTATATTATATGCTGCTATATATATGCTATATATACTATATATTATATATTATATCAATTTCTACCTATAACATCTCAATTTGAGTGAGTCAGCATCAGGTATTTATTATTTACCATCTTGGACATGTCTCAAATACTTCTCATTCTAAAGAAATATTTTGCAGGGGAGTAATGTTGGTACAAAAAGGGCGGGCATTTGCTTTGCATGTGCCTAACCCAGCTTGAATCCCCAGTACCCTATATGATCCCTTGAGTACTTCCAGGGGTAAACCCTGAGCACAGAGCTGGGAGTAAGCCCTGAGCACTGTTGGGTATACTATCGCTCCAGCCCCAAATGTCATATTTCTGATTGCAATCTTATGACACATAATAACATACAAAAATGCATTTTCAGTGATAACCAGAATTGTTAAAATAAAATTTTTCATTGATAAATTTCTGCTGTTGGTACTGAGGAAATTATATTTAAAAATTATCCAGTTTAGAGTTCTTAAAAGCATGAGTGATGTCCCATAAAACCCAGGTAATGCAGAACTTTGTGATCTTGGACTCTGGGCTCAACAGGACTGGGAGCAGAGATCCTCTGCCTGCTTCTCTCCAGTGACCTGGGGGTCAAACCCATAAGCCACCTCCTGCCTGCACCAGATAATCTACTCATTGGCCACCCTCCAGAACTCATGGCTACTTCTCCTGGAAGGGAGCATAAAATGAGACCCCCATAACCATGCCATTGGACTCCACGCCAAGCTGCTTCCACTTAGGGTGCCCCAGAGGTGGGCAGTTGAGAGCCCTCCCCTCCCCAAGGGACCCAGCCCTGGCAGCCAACTTCTACTACCCAACTGCTGCCATGCTCCAGGCCACTTTCCACTTTACACTGGGGCCAAACCTCATGCATGAGTGAACATATTCCTGGACACATCATAAGACACTACTTTCCCATTTTTCATAAAATCATAGAGAAAAAAAGATACATATCGGTATATATATGTGTGTGTGTATATATATACACACATATGTATATAAAACACACACACATATATATGTGTATATATCTATATATATATACCTATATAGAGAGAGATAGATATAGATATATGCCTCTCAGAGAGCCCGGCAAGCTATCAAGGGTATCCTGCCCTCACAGCAGAGCCTGGCAAGTTCCCTGTGGCATATTCGATATGCCAAAAACAGTAACAATGACAGGTCTCATTCCCCTGACCCTGAAAGAGCCTCCAATCCTTGGGAAAGATGAATAAGGAGAGGCTGCTAAAATCTTACGGCTGGGATGAATGAAGACATTACTGGCACCCACTCAAGTAAATTGATGAACAATGGGATGGCAGTGACACAGTGATGCAGTGAAAATTTTGGAATCATATATTTAACACCATTAATCCTTTTCTCAGAAATGTGCAAGTACATATGAGACATTAAAAATTATAGTTATATGCAATTGTACATTCATACTACTATATAAAAAAGCTGATGATTAGGTTAAAATTAATGATATCTCATGAGTTATATATAGGAGGAAAACTTATCTGTTTTTATGTTTTCTATTTTGAGGACAGAACTTGGCTAAAAAAGTGTCAGTAGTTATGTGGACTCATATTTTTATAGTCCCAAGAAATCATTATAATTATTATAGAATTATACCTTGATTCACTGTAAAATTTTATTCTATTTATAGTAATATATTAACTTTTTCTATGTTTGTGTAGTATACATGCATCTTCCTGTGGGAACTTCAAGGTAGGTACAGGGTCTTTCATGCCTTCTTTTTATATCAACAGTATCATACTAATTCAGATGACTTGAATAAGTGATAATGAAAAATTTTGGTGACTGGGTGAATATCAATGATCAATTACAGCATATTTATCTGCCTAAAGTTAATAGCAAAATATAATTATTATGAATCTACAAATGTGGATCCCATTTTCAAGTAATACTTGAAAAGTCTTTCTAGAATTTTCTTTATGTACTGTAAGTATATAAAAGTATGGTATTCTGGGTAGTTAAAAATGTATGTGTCTTACAATGCTTAACTTTTCCTAGATAAATATGTTTTATCCTCAAATACACTTATTTCTTTATTAAAGTTGTCATGTAAAACTTTTTCTCTGCTATAGTTCAGTGACTTTGTAATTTGTTTTCCCTCAAGTATCCTCTGTAATTAAATTTATGTATAAATAAACAAATAGAAACTTACTACTTTTAATCCTCTGTAGTTATTGGAGGCAATAGAATAAAAATAACTATACTTATGATCTCTGTTTTAAGGACAGTTGTGTTCTAATAGAGAAGGTATTTAATAAATAAGTAAATAAACAAGAGAGCTGCAAAGTGTGATACACACTGTATATAAGACCAGTATTGATTATATGAGGAGTTAGCGAAAGTTAGCAGGATAAGCTAAGTGAAGATATTTGGATGAGACTGCTGAGACCGCTTTGAAAAAGGCAGCCTTTAAACATAAGATAAGCAAGCTAACAGCATGCCGGTACTGAAAACAAGGACAAGTGTTCCAGCAGTAAGAGAAACTACAGAAGTCTAAAATTGGCAGTTTGCAACTTTCATGAAATGAAATCAAAAGATCTGTATGGCAGGAGTGGGGTGAACTACAGAGAACGTGACGCACTAACATTGGAAAGTCAGAACAAGCAGCAGACCCTAGGAATAATTTGATCCCAAGTGCAATGGAAGCTATATAAATTGATTTAGGGAGAGTCATAACACGACCTCTTATTTGTGATATAAAAATTTCATGGAACTTTAGAGAGAGTTCAAGTGGTAGAGTACACACAGGGTATGCACAAGACCCTGAGTTCAGTTCTTGGTATCACAAGTCTTTCAAACTACCAGAATTACTGTAGTACCTCCAATTAAAAAACAAAACAAAACAAAACAAAACCCAAAAACAGGGCTACTGTGTTTAGGGAAGAATGTAGAGGGATATGTGGATGCAGAAAATTCCTTGAAATAATGGTGCTAATAGATGTGGGGTTTTTTTGTCCAGGTAGATATATTTTGTCTAGGTGGGTGGACAAAAGCATTTAGAGAGGTCAATAAATTGAATAAACATTTTGAAACTTTACCACTAGCACTCATTAGTGGATAGATATAGATTTATGCTTGAGGTACAGGAAAATAAAGACAAAAAAATTATGAAATTTTTTAAATTTTATTTTTGTGCTTCCAAAGATACTGAGTAACTTATTGATATATAGAAGGCTATGAGATAAAAGTATTGAGTGTTGAGGGATACTCTGTTTTTAATGTCCGGTTTAAGGCACTTTGCATCTTCCAAAGAGACATAGGGAGAAAAATGGTAGACTCCTAAGAATGACTGTGGCTATAAAGCCCAGAATTGTAAGCTGCTATTCACTATGAGATATTAGACACATGAGAAAGAAAAGGCAGTTTTCAACCCTTAACCATGCATCTCAATATATAATAATTCCCATAGTATTTCATGAATCAACTTTCAAATTTTATTACAATAGATTTAAGTAGCATTTTATCTTTGAATTATTTTTTATCTTAAAAAGGAACCAAATTATTAACATTCACAATTTTATTTTCTGAACACAGTCTGATTTAAACACATTTCTAACTTCACTAAATCTAATAACTATGTTTCATGTTTGGAGACTCGTAGTAACTAAAAGGAAAATATTTTATCCCTATTATATTTGGATATGAAATAAATATGGTCATGTTTTGAGTTTCACAGGGACAAGTTAAAAAAATCTTTTAAAGAATGCTATGAATTGAATTCATTAAACCTACTGGGGGTTGCAATTTAATGAAGCAAAAAATACTAATTAAACTATTAATATCTGGATAGGAAATAGTAATTAAAAAGACTGTTGCTATGCAACTCAGAGATTTTCTATAAACAGTCTACAAAAATGTAGTGGTTAAGTATGCTGGTATTTTGCTTGACCTTCTGTAATAAAATACCTTAGCAATCTGTAAAAACAATTGCTGGGTTAGGAAAAAAGGAGAAACTTAGAATTTGATTAGTTTACTTCATTATCTTTAAAGGAGATGCATGAGCAGTTCAAAATTCTAAAATTTAAATAATTTGGAATTTCTATAGAAGAATGCCAATAGTTTACTAAGAAGTTATTATAATCAAAAAAAATAATAAAGACTTTACTATGACAAAATGCAATGATGCAAAGAAGTTATTTTTCTTTACTATTTCTTTCATCAGCTTTGTAGCACTTTACATTAAACACGATAACAAAGGATGTAGATTTGCTAAAATAAAAACTTTTCACTTCAGAGTTGAAATTTCACAGTATTAGAAGATGCTTATATGTTTTAAAAATCTGCAATGAGCCAGGAAAATAAAAAGCAGTTGAAACTATGTACGCCCCAGAAGGTAGTTGTTACAAATAGAAATAGTAACCCTAATTAAAAAGGAACATTCATACATTGGAGGCAGTCTCTGAGAGCCTGGTATGCTGGCACATTAATTCCAAATATCTGAGTAAGAGTGGAGAAAAAAATAACCTCCCATAGAAAGATACTTTTGAGGGTTAAAATCTATTGTATAGGCTGAGATAGTCACAAGATTCCAAAAAGAGCCTCAGTTCATATAATGAGTAGGTATCAGTAGCTGAGTTCTAAGCAGCTGAGTACTTAGATTGCTTAATCAAAAATATCTTAATTCTGATGAAAGAGAATGAACAAGATTTGGTGGATTTTAAAAAATTTATTTAAGGGTAACCTGAAATGGGGCTAGAAAAGATAGCTCACATACCTAAAATTTCTATAGTGGGCAGTGAAAAGAAAATATCATTTACACATATAAGAACCTTAAAACTTTTTAGTATAAAACTTTTTTACTTTCAATCATATCAATAATCAGACTGACCCCTTTATTATTTCCTTTTCTGGAATTGTGTTTGTGTGCGTGTGCATCTGTGTGGTATTTGTGTGGTGTGTGTGTGTGTTTGTGTGTGTGTGTGTTTGTGTAAAACGGGTTATCCCCCTAGCCTATTACCTGCCACATTTATGTTCTGGCCAAGTATGTAGTAAGGTCATGGTCCCATAAACATATGCCAAGATGTCTTCTGGTGCTTCAGCAAACATACAGAGGCAACCTAAACAAAGCTTTAAAAATTTTTAAGGGAAACAGAGAAACCCTGCATGAAATAAGCACCTTAAAGCAATTCATAGTTTCAGCATTAGATAGCACTCTATACTTTTTGATAAAAATTAATATTTCTGGGAAGCAAGGTCTGTGATTGCTGAGATAAAAAAATCTAACATTCCAGGAAATCAATATGGGACAAAAATAGGAGAAAATATCTATATGAATATATCTAGTTCTGTTCTAGTGAAGATATGCAATATACAATAGGTGTGCATGACCCATTGGTAAATGGCTGCTTAAAATAATGAAATGGAAATAGTATGTTGCACATATGTGGGTATTATTTTTGAATATATCTTGCAAATTTTTACGCAATAGATACATATTGAGACACTATAACCTCACTACTGAATAAAATACTGCTCTTTTTTCTCAGTTGGCTATGTGGGTTTAGCAAGTAAGAAACCAACTCTGTATCCACCACATGAAGGGATGACAGAAAGAATGTTAACTAGACTGGAAAGATAGTATAGCAGGATGGTGCTCGCCTCACATGTAGCTAACTGGGCTTCAATCCCCAGAATCAACACATATGGTAGCCTGAGCACTGCTAAAAGTGATCCCTGAGCACAGAGCCAGCAGTAAGCCTTGGGCACCACTGATGTGCCCCAAATACATATAAAAATGGAATAGTTACTGAATTCATTTTATTTTGTGCAGTAACACATTCTAAGGAAATTGTCCATGTACATATGGATATTTGGCAAAAATTTCTAGAAATTACTCTTTCTCATATAGTATCTACTGAATACCTGAGGAAAAAGAGCTGTCATTTATTTATACTATAAATGGTATTTTCTTTGAAAGTACAGAATTGTGAAGCTACTTTAATGGTTTAATCTCAGACCTTCAAATTATATAGTATATTAACAGGATTCTACCCATAATGCCAGCTACATACAAATGAAGTTTCTAAAGAATCTAATGTTTTGACACACTTCTAAATGAACAAGTAGACAACATTTGAGCCATTTGCTAATAACAAACAAACAAGTCAAAGGTTTCAATGTGGTCTCAACTTCTCTATATCTTAATACTATGATTTTTGATCCATTTATATGTATCTTCCCAACTTTTTAAAATATTTCTAATGAGAAAATTCTCAAACACCCACATTTTATCAATACCAGTAAAGATTATTACTGCTTTTTCATGGCATCCAGGATCTCCCCCAATCTAACATCAACCCATTTCCTATGTGACATGCTACCCACTCCCTGCATTACTTCTAGGAACTAAAATCAAATAAAATGAAAGTACAACTCTTCTGAATGGGTTTCCCTATATTCTGGTATTTCTGTTATTGTTATTGTCAATGGTGGAGCAATAGCACAGTGAGTAGGGCGTTTGCCTTGCACTGGCCTACCCAGGTTCGATTCCTCTGTCCCTCTGAGAGCTTGGCAAGCTACCAAGAGTATCCGCAGGGCAGAGCCTGGCAAGCTACCCGTGGCATATTTGATATGCCAAAAACAGTAACAACAAGTCTCAAAATGGAGATGTTACTGGTGCCTGCTCCAGCAAATAGGTTATTGTCAGTGTTATTCCACCTAAGCTGTCCTTATCCTGTCAGTGTTCTGCTTCTCTAAAATTATGCTCAAATTCTACGACTTATTTGTTTATACATTTACACAACTTGTTGACCATTTATCATGTAACTATCTCCATACCATGCTATTGATATTCTGTGTTAGATTTATTTTTGAATAACTCACAAATATCATGACAAAAACTCAAGCCTCTACCACCTTTACATTTAAATATTTTATAGTGTTTGTCTGTAAGGATTCTATGCATAACCAATGCTTATTAGATTTAAATTGCTATGCGATCACTAAGAAGAAATTTTATAAATATTTAAGGTATTACCTTTCCAAAATACTTCTCATTTAACAGCAACTCTTATAAAAACTTCTCTATTCAGTCCAGCTCTTTCTGCTATTATCCTCCTGATATCTGGCATATCCTCAAGTATGTTAAAATTTTCTCTTTTCATCCTCTGCCCCTTATTTGTAAGAATTTGATTTAGTCAGAAATATTGCACTTGGCTTGCATACATAATTGGTATGAATAGACTAATTATTTTTTAAAATACATATATCTGCATCTGACTTAAGTGACTCAGAATCTTAATCTTTTGAATTATCATCAGATGTTACTGTTATTAAACCAGCACTTCTTAACCCAAAGAACATCAGTTTCCAGAGGACTACTTGCACGAATTCTTAGTTAGAAATTATCCTACATTTAAGTAACAAGAACTATTCACATATTTATTAGAAATGACATATTAGAGATCACTATCACTTAGCTTTATTAGAGATTCATAATTTATATGAATATGTAAAAATATTTTAGAAGTCCTACAATCTAATTTTTAACTTTTAAATAATTAAAGATCTGAAATACACTTTAAGGATAAAAATTATATCATAAAATGTGGCATGTTTATATATGAGTATGTGTATGTGTGCATCTACATAGATATTCTCATGCATACATATGTAAATATATTTTCCTTAAGAATAACTGGGGGGCTGGAGTGATAGCACAGCAGGTAGGGCATTTGCCTGCACGTGGACAACGCGGGTTCAAATCCCAGCATCCCATATGGTCCCCTGAGCACCGCCAGGGGTGATTCCTGAGTGCATGAGCCAGGAGTGACCCCTGTGCATTGCTGGGTGTGACCCAAAAAGCAAAAAAAAAAAAAAAGAATAACTGGGACATTGCTTCAAAAACTAGAAATTGAGCCTCCATATGACCAAACAATACCACACTGGGAATACACCCCAAGGTTGCAAAAAAGCACAATAGAAATGACATCTGTACCTGTATGTTCATTGCAGCACTGTTCACAATAGCTAGAATCTGGAAACAATCTGAGTGCCCAAGAACAGACGAATAGTTAAAGAAACTTTGGTACATCTACACAATGGAATACTATGCAGCTACTAAGAAAGGTGAAATCATGAAACTTGCTTATAAGTGGATGGACGTGAAGAGTATCCTGCTAAGTGAAATGAGTCAGAAAGAGAGGGACAGACACAGAAGGACTGCACTCATTTGTGGACTATAAAATAATACAATATGAGACTGACACCCAAAAACAGTAGACACAAGAGCCATGAATATTGCCCCATAGTTGGAAGCCTGTTTCATGAATGGGGGGAAAAGGCAGCTGGAATAGACAAGGGATCACTGAGACAACGATGGTTGGAAGAATTGTTTGGAATGGAAGATGTGTGCCGAAAATATATAAAAGACCAAATGTGATAACCTCTCAGTAACTGTATTGCAAACCATAATGCCCACAAGTAAAGAGAGTACGGGGAAAATTGTCTGCCAAGGAGGCAGGGGGAAGGTTGGAAAAGGGAGGGGTACACTGGGGAAATTGGTGGTGGAGAATGTGCACTGGTGGAAGGATGGATGTTTGATCATTGTATGATTGAAACTCAAATATGAAAGCTTGTACTCATGGTAATTCAATAAAAAAAATAAAAAAATAAAGAAAAATGACTCACAGTCATCGGCATTCTGTGAAAGACACTGTAAAACTGACAAAATATTTGGGTTCACTGGAGAATATAAAACTATTCTCCTGCTTTTAGATATTTCATCATTAAAACACACATCTGTCAGTTTAGCTTCAGGTTCCATCAGCCAACACAGACTATTAAGGGCTAGATAATCCTCTCTGAGCTTGGTTGTGAGTTTATCAGACACAGATATAGAATGAACTTTTTTTTCCAAGATAAGAATTGCTGCTCCTGCAACTAACACGGCTCCGGGATTCGGGACTGGGACACATCCGAGCCGGGGTGGGGGGGCACTGGAGTGGGGCGGCACCAGCCCAAACTCCAAGTGGTCCAGGCTGCCGGAAGTCACACCCTCGACCCACCCTTGGCACCATCTTGCCACATGCAACAGAGAAGCGGCCAGGCATTTTGGTGAGCAACTCGGCCCAGAAAATGCTCCAGACCCGAATTGGGGCCAGCAACACCGGGGAGCCGGATGGAGGAGGTGCAGCCTGCACACCTTCTCCAGATGGAGCCCTGGCAACACTGAGCAGCAACTAACACGGCTCTGGGATTCGGGACTGGGACACATCCGAGCCGCGCGGCCGCTAATGTGGCCGCAAGACCTTTTCTAAAACCTGAAAACGTACAATCTTTTGATGGAAAACTAATTATCAAATGCTTCCTTAGTAGGGCTATCTTGTTCGGGGGTATAACTCCCACAACAATAGTGAGTTTTGTATTGAAATATGCAACATAATCAAGGTGAAGAGAAAATGAAGTGAAATTCATCAGTTATACAGTTGGGGTGGGGGGCGGGGGGTATACTGGGGATTTTGGTGGTGGAATATGGGCACTGGTGAAGGGATGATGTTTGAATACGGTATAACTGAGACATAAACCTGAGAACTTTGTAACTTTCCACATGGTGATAAAATTAAAATAATAATAATAAAAAAAAGAAAAAAAAAGAATTGCTGCTCCTGGGCAATGTCCTAATACTTCTACTTTTAGGTATATGGTCATGCCAACATGCAATCTAATGACCTGTCTATGTAATCTCTAAACTATGAATGAATACATGCAATGAATTAACTCATTTCCTTTCCAACGATAACAAATTGCTTCTGACAACAGTGAATGAAATATGTATATCTATATCCACATGTGTGTACATATTATGTGATTCTATACCAAAAAAAATTCTCCTATTTTACCAGAATGTTTTAAGGCCATGAAAAAGATTGAGCTTATAGGCAAATTTTGTTCATTTGGGGAAAAAAAGAAGATGGTGATACCTTAACAGAATTTGTAATAACTAATTTCTTGAGATAGCACAGTGGGTAGGGCATATGCCTTGCGTGTGGCCGACCCAGGTTAGATTCCTCCATTCCTCTAGGAGAACCTGGCAAGCTACTGAGAGTATCCTGCCTGCACAGGAGAGCCTGGCAAGCTCCCCATGGCGTATTCAATTTGCCAAAAATAGTAACAAGTCTCACAATGGAGATGTTACTGGTGCCCGCTCAAGCAAATCAAAGAAGAAGGGGAGGACAGTGACAGTGACAATTTCTTGAGATAATTAAAGATATTTCAGTGGCCATGGAGGGAAAACACATTACAACTCAGAAATCCTTGTCTAATTGTTGTTTGATACACACTAACATCCATGCCTAAGAAATGCCCTATCAGTGACATCTTTGGATTTTTTAGTATTTTACTCAGAGGAATTGATTTAGATATATTCTTTGACTTCCCTAATAATTATTTACATAAGTCATTTTCAGATCACATTCCCATAAGTTTCTGGTCTCTCCTTTTAAGGCACATTCTTTATGGTATGAAAGGAACTGGATGTTTTCTTTCAAAATTTCGAATTCTAATTTCACCAATTGAATAAAGAAAAAAAGTCAAACCAATATTTTACTGGCATTGTTAAGAGTTGAACCATCATTTGAGCCATCATTGTACCCAAAATACTTTTAATTCACTCATAAAACTGTAATTTAATTCCATGCAAATGTTTCTACTTCTTTTTCTACAGATTAATTTCCACACATTAATTTTTATTACTTGTGGGTTAAAATAAACATTCACAAATACTTATCAATTCTAATTTAACAAATATTCAAATTGATGCTAAGGTTTATGAATGCTTCATCTCTATAACAGTTTCAAGAATGTCTATTTGGTTTTTTTTTAATTTATTTATTTTTAATTAGTGAATCACCATGAGGGTACAGTCACAGATTTATACATTTTTGTGCTCATGTTTCCCCCATACAAAGTTTGAGGACCCATCCCTTCACCAGTGCCCATTCTTCACTACCCTCCCCAATCCCATCTCCTCCCACCCCACCCTGCCACTGTGGCAGGGCATTTCCTTTTGTTCTCTCTCTCTAATTAGGTGTTGTGGTTCGCAATAGAGGTGTTGAGTGGCCACTGTGTTCAGTCTATATCAAGAATGTCAATTTGTGATAATTTAATAATTTTAGAAAGTTATATATATATGTGTGTCACAATGGTAGGGCATTTGCCTTGCACGTGGCCAACCCAGGTTCGATTCCTCCGTCCCTCTGGGAGAGCCCGGCAAGCTACTGAGAGTATCCTGTCCACACGGCAGAGCCAGGCAAGCTAGCCATGGCGTATTCGATATGCCAAAAACAGTAACAAGCCTCACAATGGGGATGTTACTGGTGCTTGCTTGAGCAAATTGATGACAAATGGGATGACAGTGATACAGTGATATTGTCACATATTACTATACTGGTATTGATAAAGTTAAAACATAAATGGAAAAACTTCATAGCACATAGTGTGAAACTTCTGGGTTTTTTGTTCATTTTCTGTTTTGGCTTTTTGGTCACATCACACCTGTTAGTGCTTATGGCATATTCCTGGATCTGTGCTTAAGGATCAATTCTGATGGTTCTCAGATGGTTCTGATGGTTCTCATACATGGTGCTAAGGACGGAGTCAGGTTGGCCACATGAAGTAAAGTGCTTATCCCCTTATACACTCTCCCCAGCCTCAACCCAGCCTCAAAACTTCCTTATTTTTTTTAACCAGTTGAGATTTCTAGTATATAAATGTTTCTGTGCAATGGAAAGTAATTTAGTATGTAATTTTATCCCTAAGTGGTTAGACTATAAGTTTGTAAGTTTTAAGTCTGATGATGATTCTTCAATAGTATGAACAGTATAGGACAATATTTAAAACACCCAAAATAAATTTTTAAAAGATATGTAAAAAGTTTGTGTCATCTCAGACTCATCAGAAATAAAATTGTTTATTTTTTAAATGTGTGCTTGCATATTATATACAATGATCTCTTGAATGCATATCAGACAAGTCTTCTCCTTTATTTATTATACACGTCTTTTTGCAACCCTCCAAAAATAAAACCATACCTATAATAAACCATGAAAAATGATGGGTGGTAATGAAAGTTTCCCATCTGGAAAAGACCCTAGTCCAGATGGATCTGCTAATGAATTTTATAAGATGTTTAACCAACCTTTGAAGAATATCCCAGACATGTTTGATTACTTTAAATTACCAACATTTTTGGAACTACTGCTGTGGTTTCTCAAACTAATCTTTAGAAACTGCCAAGAAATGCTAAAATACAGAAACCTGTGTTTGTTAAGAAGTTGCATCTTCAAGAGAATTTCTAAAAACACATTTACTCCAAGGTTGAGTCTGATGATAACTGTCTTCCTGTCTTCTCCATACAAAATTATACATATACATATATACATATACGTGTGTATGTGTATGTGTATATGGATAGACGTTTGGGTCTACTAGTTAGTACTAAGTTCTTAATCTGAATTCATAAATCTAATTTGCATTAATTTTTACTAAGTATGATTTTTAACCCTCATTTTTATGAGCTATGTTAACACAAGTTGTTCTATGCTTTCCACTGTTTCCCACATAATAAGACAGTTTATACTAATAAAAAATAAAAAACAAAGTAACAAACACTAAATTATTTAAAGACACTTAAATAAGGTATGCAGTTTTGAATTATTTATTCAATAAACTCAATCTCATGACTTAATTCCTACAGTTATCTATCTATCTCGTTTAGTAATGTTCTGGCGACTATTCACTATTGTGGCTATGCAGTTCATTAAATGTATGATTGAAAATTCACTACACAGGTCAAATTTTAATATGTTACCAAAATTAAAATAGTCCTAGAAGGATAGCATAAGAGGAATGCACTATTTCTAAACTACTTTCAGAAATTTACTTAATTAAAGTTTAGTACCCAGGAGGAAATTGCAGCAAACATCAAACAAAACTTAAAATAGAACAAGAACCGGAAGTTTCTTGATATAAAGTCTGATTACAAAATGTCCACCAGCTTTTTGTCAATCAGACATGGTTTCTTTGCATTTTCTCTTCCTCATTCTGCATGAAGTTAACAAATATTGCCTTTAAGTGTTGTTGTAAGGATCAAATAACTGTCTGGGTTGTGAGAAACACGCCTAGTATGCTTCTTTTACCTTTGTTTCTTCTAACTCATAGACACTACACACACAAATACACAAATAGGGGTCGTGCCCATAACTTTGTTTAAAGAAAAAAAATATTTTACAAAATATAATGTCAGGTTACATAGTCTATTGTTACAGTTCCCTGCGTTCTCTTCATTGTGTGCCATAAAACAAACTGCTGTTTGTATTTGAAAAAAAATTATAGAAAAAATACATTTATAGGCTAACAGTTATGTTACATCAGATGTTTACCAAAGAAATCAGTGCCTGGGGCTGGAGCGATAGCATAGCAGGTAGGGTGTTTGCCTTGCACGCGGCTGACCTGGGTTCAATCCCCGGCATCCCATATAGTCCCCCAAGCACTGCCAGGAGCAATTCCTGAGTGCAAAGCCAGGAGTAACCCCTGAGCATCACTAGGTGTGACCCAAAAAGCAAAAAAAAAAAAAAAAGAAAAGAAAACAAAAAGAAATCAGTGCCTAATGTAAAAATTTACCTTTTAATCATATCTTTAGGATATGATATAAGGATAGCTTGCGGCTACATATTTTAAAAATAGGTTTATGCCATTAAAATTTTGTGTGTATAAAATAAAAATAAATAATGAACTTAATTTTATTTATGATTCTAGAAGATAAATATATCATATAGAGCCCTTTACTTTTATCAATGATTTATGAAACATAAAAAAATTTAAAAGATTTAATATACTCATAAGTATTCTTTTTTTTAGTTTTAAGTCAGTCTAAATCTAAAGTAGTAAAATTTACCATTGTGATATATAGCACTTGAGATACCTTAACTGGTTGTTTAATATGTGTTAATATTTTATTATTTTAATATGTTATTATTTGCTACTAATATTTTATTTATATAAATGCATCTAAATAAGATTTAACTCTTCAAAATATCATCAATATAAAAGTTACAATTCAACATCTGGTTGCTCCAGTTAAATAATACACATAACATATATGTACTCATTATTTTAAAAAATTACAAATGTATTTTTATTATTTTGATTGTCAAGGATGTCATTAGTTATTTTTTATATTAATGAGATGCTGAAGTATCTCCAGTATATCACCATTCCAAAAATGCTTTAACTCAGAAACTTTTAGAAAATGTGTTACTATGAGTGACTAGAGAGTATGTTCTGACTTAGAATTTCAGGAAACTTCTATGTGGGAAACACATCTGTAACTTATGAATGTTCATTATTTCTGTAGATAAAAGACTGGGCTTTAAGTATGTAATGTATGTTGTGATAATACATACTAAGTTGACTTGACTGGCAACATTGGGACTTATCAAGCTTTATTTGACACTGATTGGATTATGTATACGATAAATTAAGATAGCAAAAAATAGAGGCAAATATATAGCCATTCCATTTATATGTTTACGTAATTGAAATAGCTAAAATGATCATTCAGATAAAATGTGAACTAATAAAATATGCTGTTTGAACAAATAAGTATAAAAATAACAGTCTTGAAGCTAATAACAAGTTATAACAAGTTTGAAAGATAAAAATATAGTATATAAGTTAATTGTGTTCCTATATAGTAGCAGTATAAAGTAGAATTTGAAATTGAAACACATTACCATTCACATTATCATTCCTTCAAGGTGCAATTGTTATGTATCATTCTCAGAAAATAGGTATACAACCTATATGATGAAAACTAAAGATTTCTGACAAAATATCAGCAGAGTACCAGACAAATAAAGAAACTTCATATTCAAAAATAAGATTACTGAATATCACAAAAAATCAAGCTTCTGCCAGTATCTTTTTCAATGACAATGAGATGGAATTCAGGATTAACAGCAGGGAAACTAGAACATTAAAATACCTGTGTGAATCACACAATACACATTAAAAAACCAATATATTGAAGAAAACTTATAAGGGACGCTAGAAAAAGACTTATAATACGCAAAAATGAAATGCACCATCCTAAAACATAAAACATATGGTATACAACAAAAGTGGTGCTAAGTAGGAAATGTATAACTCCAGATAACTTTCTTTTTTTTTTTAAACCACAGAGCAGTTTATTGATTCTTTTACTTAAAAAATGTTAATGAACTCGATCCACTGTAAAAGCAAGATCTCAAATAGAAATAAATGCAAACAAAACTCAAAACTAGCTAAAAATAAAAATAACCAATATTATAGCAGAAATAAATAGGGAAAAAATAATAAAAGATTTCAATAAAAGAAAAATTTTATTCCTTCAGTGAGTCAACAAAATGCACAGACTAGCTAGACTAAAAAGAATATTTTTAAATTACTAAAATAAGAAAAGGAATACATTACTTATTCTAAAGAAATGAATTTCTAAGTAAGTAGAGTGGATAATTGTTTGCTTAAAATTTTGGAGAAACTAAGTAAACCTAAATATAGAACTTACATACACATAATCCTAAATAAACTAGAAACACAAAGCATACTAAGACTAAATCAAGAAGAAAAAGGAAATTTGGGGAAACCTGTACAGAACTAACGTAGTAATATCTATTACTACATAAATGTATTATATTATAAATTTATATTATATTGATTAAAATTTATAAAATTTATATTATGTTTATATTATAAATATATAGCTATTATTATGTAGTAATAAAAATGAATTTGAAATCTTCAAACAAAGTAACATCTTGGACATGAATATTTCACTATTTCTTCCCATTATTTTAAAAACTAATAAATCCACAAAATTGAAGAGGAAGCATCATTTCATAGGTTTCATATATCATATATCTTAGAACATAGGTCATTCTATGAAGTCAAAATACCTTTTTCACTAAAGCAAAGTTCATAGAAAAAGAAAGTTATAGACTAATATCCCTTATGCAGTTCGATGCAATGTCTTAACAAAATGCTAATCATTTAGCAGAATTAAACAAATTACTTTCCTATGACCAAGTGAAGTTTATTTCTGGAATGCAATGATGGTACCCCCAAATGAAGATAAATCAATGCAGTACAAATTAACGGAGTTAAGGGAAAACAGATACATGATATAAAATAATAGATGCAGAAATGAAGAAAATTCAATATTCTCTCAGAGCAGATGCAGTTTAAAACCAGTAGTATAAAGAGAAAATCCACATATGGAAGACTGACTGAATTTCATAGTCATTGGGAAAAGATTGACAGCATCAACAAGTACAAATAATCACTTTCTCCACTACTAATAAATACAGTAACAGAAGATATAGCCTTGGCATTTCAAAAGCATAGCAAAATAATAGTCACTTAAATTTGAAAGAATATGTAAAATTATCTTTATTGATATAATCTTCTTTGTATAGACCTTTACAATTTCACAAGTACACATAGAAACCAATTAGAACAAATAAAAGTATTCTGCAAAATAGCAAGATACAAACAAAAAACTCAAAAGTCAGGTGTTTGGGGGTTTTTATTTGGTTGTTTCTTGCTTTTGGTTTTGGTATCACCCTCAGAGGTGCTCAAGGCTTACTCCTGGCTCTGTGCTTAAGGACACTCATGGAAGGGCTGGAGGGGGGGTTAGGGGGGCATATGGGATCAAACTCAGATCAGCAGCGTGCAGGCAAGCTCTTTAGCAATTGAACTATCTCTGTAGCCCCTCAGCTGTTTTTTTTTTAATACTCTAAAAATTAAGGATCTGAAAAGGAAAGTACCCAAAATAATTCAATTTATAACAGCATCACAAATTTTATAAAATACTTATGCATTAACCAAGGAAGCAAAAGATTCCCATTATGCAAATCAGAAAACATTGCTGAAGGAAATTATGGAGAAAAATAAACAGAGCACCTGTCATGTAAATGAATATAAAGACTTAATTTCAAAATATCAGTAAAACTCAAAGTGATCTGTAGAAGCAGTGCAATTCCTATGAGAATCCCTGTGAAAATCTTTGAAAGAAAATAAAACCCATTTATTCTAAAAGGCATGTGAAATCTGAAGTCTTAAAATGGTTGAAATAGTTAAATAAAATTTTTAATATTAAAATTGTCAAATAAAATGAGAGGAATCATGTTTCCTATTTCTAAATCTTATTACAGATATATACAAAAAAACAGAATAACACTAGCATAAATGTAGATATTAGAAGGTCTTACATAATATAGTCAGATAATTTGAAGAAGTATGCTAGGCCACACCCATCATTTCTCAGGACTTTCTCCTGGGTGTTTTATTCAGGAGTCCCTCCTGACAGTGCTTAGGGAACCATATGCAGTGTCATGAATTCAACTGGGGTCAACACTCTGCAATGCAAGTGTCTTAACCGCTATGCTATCACTCCATCCCCACCTTCAGACACTATCAGATGATATTTGATAACCATGCTAAAACAATTCAATGCAAGTTTTTTTTAGTGCAAAGAAAACTGGATATCCATTGGCTGTGACAAAGAATGAAGTTCAACCCTTATCAAACATCATATATAAAAATTTACTAACTAGATAAAGGACAACCTAAGTTTTTTCTTGTTTGGAGGTCACAAAGGAGACAGGGGTTAGTCTTGGCTCTGCTCTCAAAAAGTACTCCTGGTGGTGCTCAGGGACTATATGAAATGAAGGATATAAAACCTGGTTCAGTCGCATGCAAGACAAGTGCTCTTGTCTGCCTGCTCTACCTCCAGCCCCAAGGAAACCTAAGTTTAAGAACTGAGAGAAAAAAATTCTTGAAAGTAAGCCTCAGACAAAAACTATATGACAGTGGGTTTGATAAATAATTTACTGGTTATGACACCTGAGGCACTAGAAAAAAAAGAATAAACATACTGGTCTTCATGGTTTTTTAAAAATCCTGCATATATTCTTACTGTAACATATAATTAATGGGTTATTTAGAGTTTACCCAGACTAAGTACAAGCATATTTTACATAGAAACTTGAACATGTATGCATATAGCTGCTTTATTTTCCTTCCTGTATTTCAGCCTGATTGCATAACTCTTCTTAATATTTTATCTCTTGGGTAAATGTCATGAAGTTATAATTTTATTTTAAAATCTCACTGATTTTAACATTTTATTTATCTAATTTTCCACTTAGCAATTCAAAGAATGAAAGAAAATTTTCAATGAATAGTTTTTATTTATAAAAAGCTAATGACAAAATGTCAATACAGAATTTTTTAGCCTTGATAATAAATAGAGTTAAAGATAAATTGTCCAAGACACAGAAGTAAACAAATTTCAGCAAGCTAGTTCCAAAATTTCTGCTCAGAACAAACAGTTCTTAGTTGACATTTTATTAGGTACACTTTTCAACAATTTGAACTACATCATTCCCAAACTTGTTATGAAAAAAACAGTCTTCCCTGGGCAACAATATTTATTTTCAACTGACTCTTACCTTGAGGTCAGAATAAAATGATTGAAGGTATCTCAACTTTCTCTAAACTTGGTGTGGTAACTAAAAAAGTGTGTGTCATGGAAGACTACATAGGAAAGCTGTCCGTTCTTTGCTTCATTTCCTCTTTATAATTGAACCTCTGGGCAGTGAAATAAGATAGGATGGCTAGATCTATGTTTTCAATGTGAAGATGGAGTAAAATCCTTCCCTGTCTACTAAGGTTATTCTAATTTTACTTCTAAGACCCTGATAATTCAGTTGTACAATTTATCTTCTATAGTGAGCAATGCAGTAGATAACTCACATTCAGAATTAATTACCATAAATCAGAAGCGTGTTCATTGTATTGATGTGAAATCTTTCATTTCCCAGGAAGAAATGTACCATCTACAGATGAACCCTTTACAGGTTCAATTATATCTTCTCATTTCTTTTTTCTCTCAAGCTTAGCATAACATCTGTAAATTAATTTTATATTTTCTTTTATACAGAAAGTATCCAACTGTTAGAAAGTAAGCCCAATTATCAGTAGTGATAGAACAAATTGAAAAATGACTGTTCCTTATGACTATCTGCTTAATTTTAAGTCTGCAGCTGCCTTTTCCTCATGACCATTTGGTGCAATTAAGAGAACACCATTTGAAATTCATAATTAAACAAAGTAAAGGACTAAGTGCGAAAAATGGTTTCTCTTTACTATTAAATGAGTATTGTCTCAGAATATATATGCATACATATGTATATAATTGCATAGCATTAATTATGGGAGATATCTCAGGAGTATATTGAATCTGTGAGATAAATGATCATTGTTTAAAATCTCTGAGTATCTTATGTTTCCTTTATGTATTGTTACATAAAAGGAAAATGAAAGAAAGCAATAATTATAATTTCCCTCACTATTTAAAATATCCTATAATTTCATCTTTTCATAAAAATGTTATTATGTTTTGAGAAATTACTCAATAATGATATAATACTTTTACTGGTATATACTACAATATTATTTGGTACTTTAAAAACAAAACTAATGGTAACTCAATGAGCTTCCACAAACATGGCTTCGGTATGTGGGTACCAGGACTATGTTTCCAAAACGCATGGAGGCACTGGAACTATGCAATTCCATCCCTGCTTCCAGTCCACTTCTGACCCCAGAAGTCAGGCCCTCAACCTTCCCCCAGTGCTATCTTGCCACACTCAGTGGGCAACACAGTGCCAAAGAATGCTCCAGAATCCAGACCGAGCCGATAACACTGGGGTGCCCCAGATGGAGCAGGTGCAGTCTCCCCGCCTTCTCCAGATGGAAACCCGGGACCATGAGTTTCTACAAACATTGCTCTGGTATGTGGGGACCAGGAGTATTTCTCCAAATCTTTCCTGACCTTTCCTGATACACAAAAAAACGTGTATCAGGAACAACTCCTCTGCCCCTGAACAATCATGATCCCAGAGGCACAAAAATCAATCTTGGAAACATAGAAGCTGCTGGCAGAAATGCTCCTGGACCATAAACTAAGCTATGGCTCTGTGCCACTCTGGGAGGGGAAAGGGTTTTTGTCCCTTGGCCTTTTGCCCTTTGCAGTAGCAATGTCTCACCTTTCAGAGACAACTGGACAGAGAGTTAGGAGTTTTCAGTGATGGGGCACACGGAAAATCTCGAGTTGGGGGCAGCAGGGGTGGAACTGGCCCTGCTCCCTGATCAAACGAGACCCCAAGCAGCTGCCCATGAACAGCTCCTCTGCTTCTGAATGGGCATGATCCTAGAGGCACACAAACCAATCTCGGAACTCAGTGACTGCTGACAGAAATACCTCTGGACTTAATTACTAAAATACCAGAATTCCAAAACTGTGTGGCTGCTTTAGCGGCCTTGTGACATCATATGCTCTTCATTATCAGCAATAGAAAACAAATGATATAATGATGCCTTTTCAGCAGGTCTGATTGTTGGGGGGAAATTCCAAATAATAATAGTGGGTTTTCTGTGGAAAACGGAATGTAATCAAAGTAAAGAGAGAGTGAAGTGAAAATCATCTGCCACACAGGCAGGTTGGGGGGTGGGGGGGTATACTGGGGTTCTTGGTGGTGGAACAAGTGCACTGGTAAAGGGATGGGTGTTTGATCATTGTATGACTGAGACTTAATCCTGAAAGCTTTGTAACTGTTCTCACAATGATTCAATAAAAAAATTAAAAAATTAAAAAAACTAATCGTAACTCACCTAGAAAAGTTTACTAATTTAGTTATGAAAGTAACACTCAGAATTAGAGAACATTAATATTCAATAGAATTAAACAAAATAATTCTCTTTGTGGAAGCTAGAGAAGCATAAATTAATGCTAATGATAAAGGTAATCGAAGGACCTATTGTAAAACAAGTTATATCTAAAATTGTTTAAAGTCATTTAGTTAATAAAATAAAAAGGTCTATTGAATATACTGAAAAATATTTGTATAATTTTTTCATTGTTTGCATAAAAATTGTAAAAATATTGTAAAATTGTAAAAATATTGTAAAAATTATTTTATATATTTTTATTAAATTATATAAATTTAAATATAACAAATAGTTTGTAGAGTTTAATAATCTCAACATACCTTCCTCCTAAGAAGGTTTTAGTGTACCAGAAAATGAATCATTTATTTGTTCTCAGATGTCTTTGAAAGCAGAACTATATATATATATTTTTTTCTCCTTTTCAATTTTAACTATGCCATCTGCTTTCCAGACTCTGAAGCAAAATGATGAGAGGTAAAGTGAGACTGCCTTAGAGAGACCTATAATGGTTAAATGCAGCACAACATTTCCTGTCAAGATTTGGAGCTATTTCCCAGTACCTTATGGCTTTATATGGACAAATATAAGAAATGAGTTAGGTGAGACCATTTAGTTTTCCTCTTGTTCCATTAGTCTGTACCATAGGAGAAATGATTTATAAAGTTATATTTTTATCTTCATTATTTCTTAAAATCTACATCAAGACAAGGAGAGAGCTCAAAAGCTGGAGCACATGCAAGTCATGAGTTAGGCCCTGGGTTCAATACTTGAGATCTTGCTGTCACCACCTTGTGAACAACTGGGGTGATCATTTTGACTCCCAGCATTGCTAGACCCAAGAATACCATATTTTAGGCCCAAATTTTAACTCATGCACAGCCATATGTGATGAATGACCATGGATTTCAGAAGCTCTGCCTGGGAGTCTTGCCCCAAATATTGTATATCTATTATAAAATTTTTGTATTTTTTGGTTTATTTCTAAGCAATACAAACTCACTTGCACACTGATTTCAATTATTCCAGTGGTTTCTTTCACTGTTTTTTATATAAAGATTAATTTAAGATTTAAAATAAAATTTGCTATAATAATTTTTTCCAAATTGCCTTTTCTTTAGGAAAACAGTACATTTATATTTTCCTCAGTTCTTTTAGACTTCAACATGGAAAATTCCTAAACTGAAGGAGGAAAGTATGCTTCTGTCTATGTGTGTTTTGTGTGTAATTCATATATAATAAGAATGTGATGTTATATTTTTCAGTTGTATTACATATAATAAAAACACTCTACCCTTCCCTGTTATACTTCTCTATGTCTCTATTCTGATTATTTGTCTCTATTCTGATGTTGGAAACATTTATGAATATCTTAAAGTAAAGCACAAATGTTTTTCCACAACCATCATTTAGCATTTGATCTTTACTGTGGTATATATATATCTATCAGATAAAACTTGTACAAAATATTAAAGAAATTATCAGACAAAAATATAATTTGTACTGTAATTAAGCATGTATTTAACCAGGAGTCTTAAAAGGACAGTGGGCATCAATACACTGAAACTTTGATTTTATATTATACTTATTTTATTTTAAAATATTTATTTTAAATATTTATTATCTTAGTACTCTCCTTTAGAAATTTATAAGATTTCTTTGCAAAATATGCCCAGATATAAAGCTTTGCAGAAATAAATATGTTTAACATTTAGCAGCTTATTGTTATGTCAAGTGAACAATTATGAGTCCTTTATTAACAATTTATGAATAGTTAATGTATTTTAACCATTTTAACCATTTATATTTTATGATTATGCTTAACTATTATTTTCAAGCTAGAGAGCCAAACTAAATTTACTATTTTATATGAAAAACATTGAATTAAAATATAATGATTCACATTAGAGTTAATGAAACATTTAAATATTATCTAAAAGCACAAAAGTTGAGTTTCATCACTAATTTTCATTGTAATGAACATTAAAACATTATTATTCTGATAATAAAGAATACTTATCCTGTCATAAACTCCTCTGTGCTACACTTACAATATTTAGTCTTTGCCTTCAGAGAGCTTACATCTTAAAATACTTAAATAAAAAGTGGTCATAGAAACCGTTCAATGTATTTGTGTTTTACAGTGGATAAAATAGAAAACCAATTGGATCTTAGTTACTTAAGATCATATAAATAGTGCTAGAGATCACTAATCATTATATGTTAATATTTTCTTCAGCTAAAATCTATTTCTTCCTAGGAGTTGGCTGTACCAACTCCTGTTATAATTCTGACATACAACATAATATATTATACATACCAGCTATAACACAGAGTCTATGTACAAAATTTTGGGGGAGGAGATATGGCACATGGATTAAAGCACTTCACTTACCCTGTACGTAAGGGTAAGTACCAACCCTCCACATGTTCTCTGAGCACCATCAGGAAGGAGTCATATCTATCTATCTATCTATCTATCTATCTATCTATCTATCTATCTATCTATCTATCTATCTAACACTTCTTGTGAAGTATTACCAAATTATACTGAGTAATGAATAGTGACTTTTTTGCGGGTTGGCAGAAGGATGTGGCACACCTGGCGTGCTCAAGGCTTACCCTGGCAGGCTCATGGGACCATACAGGGGATCCGAGATCGAACCTAGGTCAGCTGTAGGCAAAGCTAGTGACTTATCCTATCCACATCTCTCTTACCCTGGATGGTGACTTTTTGAACTACAAAGTATTTTAGGTAAGATATTTTATATTTTTCTTCCAAAAATGGAACCATATAAATGTTACTTCTTTAAAATGCAAAATCTAAGTGACTCATAAATTTCTTGTAAATATAAATAAAATTGGTTATTTCCAAATACTTGAGAAAGATGTTAACAGTTATACAAAGACTTGAATTATTACCAGAGAACATTTAGAACTTTTGCTTCAAAAATTTATTAGAGATTTTGATTATAGTTTATTATATCAATATAAAATAGCATTTTGCAGGCTTTCTTGGAAGTCTGATTTTGCAATATATTTCTATACTTATACATCTTAAAATTATAACTGATTTCTTCTCTTTAATAACTACATAGTAGCAGACAGAGTGGTCTCTCTCATACAAGGGATGTACAGAAACATTGCAAGGGAATAACAAATGACGAAAGGCAGCAGAATCTGAATACTCATCTACAAAATTGAGCTTACTATGGTAGGGGACAGATATCTGATGGGGGTTGGGGTGGAATTAGACAATTGTGGAGCAAGTGGACAGTGGTGGATAGTATATGCCTGGAACATTGTGTTCATCAAACACTGTCATTAATAGTATTGCAAACCATGCTAACTCCAATAAACTTTTAATTATAAAATCTATTAAACTATTTAACACATATATCAATATGTATACACATATATTCATATGTATACATATATATCCATATGTATACATACATACATATATAGAGAGTTCTTTACTGAACTAGTTCTTTCATGCTTTAACTTTTAAAAGGCAATTTAGAAAATAAAAATTTATTTCTTACAGCTCTATTTCCAATTGCCCAGGAAATATTTACTGGGGGGAAGAATTTTATCAATTTAAAGATGTTTATTTTTTTAGCCTCTTTTTCTTCTTCTCTTTTTTTTAGAATAACTCTCTCAAAGAGCACTTAATTTTTTTTACTGAGATTCCCTGGTTTACAATGCCATTAATAGTGGTTTTCCCATGCGCATAATTCTAATGTCATACCCATCACCAGCGTAACTCCTCCCTCTCAAAGGGAGTTTTGAATATCTGTGTATGCATGTGAATAGAATATTTATGCACATAAATTTGTTAGGTATCTTACATTTCCTGATATTAATTTCATTTATTTAAGCTTGTCTATCTTTTATTTATTTATTTATTTATTTATTTTGCTTTCTGGGTCACACCTGACGATGCACAGGGGTCACTCCTGGCTTATGCACTCAGGAATCACCCATGGCGGTGCTCAGGGGACCATATGGGATGCTGGGATTTGAACCCGGGTCGGCCGCATGCAAGGCAAATGTCCTACTCGCTGTGCTATCACTCCAGCCCCTTGTCTATCTTTTAAAATTACTTGATTAACAAAATTTCCCAACCTAATTGCTAAAGTGAATAAAATAATGCGTAATTATTTTGGCATATCGAATATGCCACGGGTAGCTTGCCAGGCTCTGCCATGCGGGTGAGATACTCTCGGTAGCTTGTGGGGCTCTCTGAGAGGGGCAGAGGAATTGAACCCAGGTTGGCCACATGCAAGGCAAATGCCGAGCCATAGTACAGCAGTAGGGAGTTCACCTTACAGGTTACCAATCCAGGTTCGATTCTACTGCCCTTCTCAGAGAGCCTGGCAAGCTACTGAGAGTATCTCGCCCTCACAGCAGAGCCTGGCAAGCGACCCGTTCCATATTCGATATGCCAAAACAGTACCAACAAGTCTCAAAATGGAGACGTTACGGGTGCCACTCGAGCAAATTTATGAGCAACAGGATGACAGTGATACAGTAATGTTGGGATGGTGTTTTAATATTTGCTGCACAAAAAGTAAATTATCAAGGTTAGAAATTTTAACTTTTTGTCTGGAGTCTAAACCATAAGTAGAAAAATATTCTCTCAGGATATAGGAATATTTTTAATTTACCATTAAATAACTAAGAGATAACATAGAGTATTTTTCTAGTTTATTAAGAGCATATTAAAAATAACCTCTTAATTATGTAATGTTTTTTAGTTTAAAAAATATTATAAAGATTGTACAGAGTTCCCACTTGTTCAATTTTAGAGGTCTCCTTATTTTAAACTGTTAGTATGGTCACACTTACTACTATTAATGAACTAGTACTGGTATTTTGTAGTTATTTAAGCTTTAGAATCTATTCAAGTTCTTATAGTTTTTTACCAAATGTCCTTTTACCTGTTCCAATATTTCTTCTAAAATATACCATTGCCTTTCATAGTCATTTCTCTCCTTAGGGTTGATTGGGATTCCAAGGCTGGTCTTTCTTTTAGAAGGCTGAAAGAGTACAGTAACCAATAATGCAGTGTGACTTTTTATAGGAATTAATCAATCAAATTTACTATAACAAAATTCTTTTATCCTTTTTTTAATAATGTATAGTTTGGAAGAAAGTCACCATGCACAACCTATACTGAAAGAGTGGGGAGCTATGCTTCATTTCCTTGAAAGCAGAATGCTACATAAATTATTTAAATTATTTCACTAAGAAATTTATCTAGTCTCCTCCATTTACTTTTTTGTTCATTAATTTAGTCATATTAGCATGGATATATGAATATTAATTTCAACTTTGATTATAAATTAATATTGCATAATTTATTTTATTTAAGAAATAGCTCTAGTTTTGGCTGTTGGGAACTCTTTCAATGTTTCTTCTGGTTTTTTTTTTGTCTTCTCTAGTGAAATTTTTTTTTAAATTTTATTGAATCACCGTGAGATAGTTACAAGCTTTCATATTTGGGTTAAAATCACACAATGATCAAACACCCATCCCTCCACCAGTGCACATTCCCCACCACCTATATCCCCGGTATCGCCCCCCTTTTCCCACCCTCCCCTTGCCTCCATGGAAGACAATATTCCCCATACTCTCTCTCTACTTTGGGGCATTATGACTTGTAACACAAACACTGAAAGGTCATTGTGTTTGGTCCATTATCTACTTCGGCACACATCTCCCATCCAGATTGATTCCTCAAACCAAACATTTACTTAGTGATCCCTTCTCTATTCCATCTGCCTTCTCCCCTCTGCTCATGAAGCAGGCTTCCAGCTATGGGGCAATCCTCCTGGCCCTTGTATCTACTGTCCTTGGGTGTCAGTCTCATGTGATGTTATTCTATATTCTACAAATGAGTACAGTCCTTCTATGTCTGTCCCTCTCTTTCTGACTCATTTCACTTAGCATGATACTCTCCATGTCTATCCATCTATAAGCAAATTTCATGACTTCATCTCTCCTAACAGTTGCATAGTATTCCATTGTGTAGATGTACCAAAGTTTCTTTAACCAGTCATCTGTTCTAGGGCACTTGGGTAGTTTCCAGATTTTAGCTATTGTGAACAGCACTGCAGTGAACATATAGGTACAGATGTTATTTCTACTGTGCTTTTTTGCATCCTCGGGATATATTCCCAGAAGTGCTATTGCAGGGTCATCTGTTCTTTTGACATAACCCTGTGAACATGGATTTTTTTTTGATCTGGAACCTCTTTACATTCTTGCATTAAAAGATGTTCCAGGTTCATCTTGTGTATTTTCTCCCATAAGTCTACAATGGACTGTTTTTCAAGACCTGTTTTAACTGAGAGATATGAGGAAATCACACCTAGGAACTGTTCACTGTTACCTGGGATGGTTGTTTCTGTGCTCTTTATTTACCAACCTATGCATATACACAGCCCATGCATGTTTTCTTCTACAATAATCTGCATATATTGTAAGAAAGCTATGATGTAGTATTTGAGGAGATAATTTCTATTTTACTCTGCATATTCTATTCAGTTAAGTATTGACTTAAAAATAATATTCAAAATATGAAAGTAAAAAATGTGAACAGCTTTTCAATTTCTGATTAACCAAAATGTTTAAATGGTGATTAGTAAAGACAAAAGTTATATTTTAAGTACTTGTATCAATGAACCTTGTAATAGTAGATTATTCAAATCAGCTTTTATTAGCCTAACTTAAAACTATTTCAAGAATTTTAGTTTCCTATGAGCTTTGTTGATCATAAAAAAAATACTGAGTGAGCAGAATAAAATATAACTTTCAAATCAGATTTTATGTATAAGCTTATAAATTTGACATAAATAAATAAAAGTCACCCATAATCTAAATAACCCTTCTATTGAAAGACACATATTACATATTTATAAATCTGGTTTTATTTTATCACAATAGCTATAAATATTTTTTAAATAATATATAAAGATAAGTGATTTTTTAAGCTTTATACATTTTCTGCACTACCATTTTTTTCTGGAAATAAAATACAACTATCAGTTTCTGTACAAAAAAACTTTATCGCTGTTATATAAGTAATATCAATTTAGTTCTAGATACCTTAGCATAATAATTAAGAAAAATATATCTCAAAAACCTAAACAACCAATAATTGTTTAAAATATATGATTATGAACAGATTATGATTATGATAAAATAACAAAGGGAGGTTTCAAGAGGCTACTGGATGACTTTTGGTTTTTCTGGGATTCTTCTGAAGGGGAAAACTAACCTTTCTTTCAGGAGTAAGTGTATTTTATTGTATATGTAGATAGTATTAAGTGCTATGATATAAAAGAGAAAAATCACCAGTTTTACTAGGATTATTCTTTGAATCATTTGCTCATCACAACCGAGATTTGGAACACCCTGCTTGTGAATGGTTCTCATCATTATGGTTCTAGATTGTGGTTCTAGAGGGTTATTCAGAGACCTTGATTGCAATCCTACCTTTATTTTGGGGAGCGGGGGCTCTTACTTAATTAACTTTTATGGCATTGCAACTCATATGATTGAAATGATAACTTGCAAATTTATTTTACAAAGTTTCACAGCTGTAGCTGGTCCATTTTCCTGATTTGGGGATGTTGTTTTTATTTGTTTTATTTTGTTGCTAAGGTGACTCATGATATTTTCATCAGACACATTTTCAGCTTTGAGTTTAATACCTGGAGTACAGGACTGCTAATCATGGTCAGTTAATGGGATTTACAGTTGTGAAAGAAAATAAATTTTATGATTAATACAATGGCTATAAAAATCTCTAGACTTCTGGTTATGCATCATGAACTGCTACTTATATTAGACATTGAGTTTGTATCTGAGTTTACCATTTTGACTTTCTTTCTCCTTGGGACAAATGTTCTTGCATGACCTTTAATTATTATACTGCCAGTGAAACCTAGGAAACAGACATCATTAGCAGTCTTGCCTGGATAATTAAGAAATAAGTTCAGAGGGATAATTGCACCATCATTATTTCTCTTTACCTTCTGACAAATTAGATTTTTTAAATAATTGAGTTGGCCATATGTTCAAATTTATGCAATTAACAACACATTATTTTAATTTAAAAATTTATGCAGACACAAGCTATGATCATTTCATCTTCCTCCTCTCCTCTACCTTGGGCAGGTGATAAGACAAAGTAAGGATGGAGTTCCATAATTTAACTGAGTTTCAGAATAGTGTCAAGGACTCATTTTGCATTCATAGGATTTATGATTTATCATTGAAAAAACAATGCGAAATGGGCAGGGCTGAGGCTTTTCAAAAGTGGCTCTGATTGCTTTTGACATTTCAAATAAAGAAGTATTTGTTATCCTACTTCTCCCTAACAGTTGCATATAGATGAATCAAGACAATACAGAAATGAATTTGAACAAATTTTATGTTATCCAGTAGATTTCTAAAGCAAAGCCTAAATTTAGTTCTGTAGAAGGTTCCAGAAATTTATCCTGAGAGAACTAAATTCTAGTTAGCATTAGACAGCTTCATCTAAAGCAATTAGTGTTAAGATCTTAAGTTGGTGGCATACTTGAAGACTTTCATTACTACTAAAACTTCTGCACCTTTAGTCATTCTGACTTTCAGAACACATTTCTTTCTGAATGATGTAAGGATTAAAAAGTACAGCATGTTTTCTCCTTCTGGCTTTAGATTGTGATGACATGAACAAATGTCAGTTGCCACTGTCACCAAATTGCTTCACAAATTGCCCCTTCACCTCTAGACTCCCATGGTTTATTTCTCAAGATTCAGAAGTTCACTGTCAATTATAAGTTTTGAAGTAGATGAGGATTTGGGTCTGAATTTCTTTTAAAGTATTTCCCTTTTTTTCTAGTTTATAGAAAAGGAAATGCAGAGGTAGCCATACAATTTGGGGTGTTGTAAACAGTGAACAAATAGAATCAGATTAGTAAAAAATCAAGAACAACAAGATCTTACCTCTTCTCAATATTTTAAAATGAGTACTTTATACAACAGGACATGCGTTAAAATGGTGAAACTGTCACTGTCATTGTTGTCCCGTTGTTCATCAATTTGCTCAAGCGGGCACCAGTAACGTCTCCATTGTGAGACTTGTCGTTACTGTTTTTGGCATATCGAATATGTCACAGGTAGTTTGCCAGGCTCTGCCATGCGGGTGAGATATTCTCAGCAACTTGGCGGGCTCTCCGAGAGGGGTGGAAGAATTGAACTTGGGTTGACTGCAAGCATGGCAAACGCCTTACCTGCTCTGCTATCACTCCAGCCCAAAATGGTAAAACATGACACACAAAATCCAAACACACCTACTCAAAGCCAATCAACTACTTTTTTATTATTGTAGCAAGCACTAGTACTTATTTTTACATATTATTATCAACAAAAAGATTGACAGGGTGGCTTATTTCAATGAGAAAGATAGTTATTAAAAGATCCAGCCAAGTTATCCAGTCACATAAAATAATAATTCATGCTAATAATAGAAATGATCTTAACTTAATTTAATTTAAGAGTTATTATTAAATTACATCAGAGTTTTAAGAGTTTTTCTTTATATACAATCATATAATCCTGTTATATCCCTCAATGCACTCCCCTATTTTATGGGGTTTTAGTTTAGAGTAGATAGACCCTGGTCTACTTCTTGGAATATAATATATATTCATTTAGTAAGATTATATAAATTAATAATTTACAATGTGTAATAATTTACAATGTGAGAAACAATGAATAAAAGACACCACGTTTTAAATATTAAGGAAAAACTGAGTAGCAGTGGTAGCAATATAGCATCTGAACTTGGTAAAATGATAAATTTCTCATTAAACAAGTTATTATCCAGAAGGTTATAGAAATAAAGCTTAAAGAAAAACTTGAGCAGAGTTTTATCTTTTAATTCTTTATGTTCTCCATGGTATCTCATAAAATGTTAAACATCCCTCAAAGATGAGGAGATTGTGCTATATGCTGATTACTGAAATTTCATCTCTCTGATCCTCAAAGAACATACCCTTTTCCATACTGTTTTTAAAATGAATTTAATTTCTTCTGTACATTTTTACTTTCATGATGGGTATAGTATATATGAAAAAAGTCAAAGTTGTAATAGGGCAAGATACTGGCTTATGTGGGAGATGAAAGTTAAAAGAGTATTTAATTATAAGATGTCTAATAGTCATTTTCATTGACTTTTTTGGAAGGTTGTGGAGGAAACTTGAAGTGTTTTGCACTGCTGCAAAGATTATGATAACCAAATCAGTACAGGAGCAATAAAGAAGCTAAGGCAGGAAGGAAAAGATAAGGATTATTGAAGGGAAGACATGAGCATGTAGGAGAAAATTTCTTAGCAATGAACTATCTCTATTTAATTCTTCTCTTTCTCCAAATCATCCTGAATTATTTACATACTGAATAATTAGAAGACAGACCATTAGCTGTTCAATAGAAGCTCATTATAAATCTTATAAAATAGACTATAAAATATGATTAGACATGAAGTCTGTTATTAATTGTGCCAGCAATACTGCTTTAAAAAACTTTTCCATTACAATAAGCATGAAATACAAAGGAATCTATTTTTCTTAATTTAAAAGACTTAAATTTTTACTAATTAATATACTTTGACTAAACTTCACTGTTTCTGTGCCAATTTTATTATTACCCAAATCATTTCATGTTCTACTATAATTATAATGTAGATCATGACTATTGGCAGATGAAGATTATGGATGGAGAGAAAAAATAATTGTGTTTCTAGCAATTAGGGAGGTGTGCAGTAAATCCAATTAATGTATCAAATTGATTAATAAACTCTATGTTATACTAATTTTGGTAATGAATGCAAGATGTTTCTTAATATTCATTAATGGGCAAACAAAGTCAAATATTCAGAAAAGTATATTTATAAATATATATAATATACAAACACACTATTATCAGAGAGTGATATATTGCTCCTGGAAATCTTGACAATGTTTGGAGACATTTGGAACTGTCATGATTTGGGAAGAGTGGGACATTTAGAAAGGATAATAATAAACAGATTAGCCTTCTTAACAAAGAATTATTCCATTCAAAATGTCTACAGTACTGAGCTGAAAATTCTGACTTCCAACATGTTGTTCTTAATGTTATTAAATTTTGCTTATTTATCATTAACATATTGTCAGTAACTTCAGATTATCTATAATAACTCTCAAAAATGTTTCCCCTCAAAAGGTAAAATGGATAAGATCATTCTAAAACATCTTACTGATTATAGAATTGTGATATCAGTGGTTCAAAATTCAAAATTTTGAACCAAAAGTTCAAAATATTTTTCCTTGAAAGTCAATATCAATATTTTGATAATGTTTCCATTTCATGTTTATAAGAAGACATGACATGTGTGTCATTGGGAATACCTATTTATGTCCTGTACTCTACTCATCAATTAACCCAACCACTAAAATTGAAGTGACTTTATTCATTTTAGTTTCTCTAACAATTGTCGTTCTCTTTTGCCACAGTATTGACATAGTTCAGTAATAATAATTTTTGTGCATAGTTAAAGCTATAAAGAACACATCCTTATCTTTTTACTACTTTTATGATTTTCAAAATCTAGAAGTGCTTATGAATTTTTGCTGATTCTTTCAGTATGGCCACTGTGCAATCTATTTCTATTGATATTTCTTGCCTTCCTACAATTCATTTATTGAACATCATTTAGAATTATCTTTTAAAATACTGTCATATTCAATCTTATGAAATTCCTTGAGTGATTCCCATAGTACTAGGGATAAAATTCAAGATAGTTAAAAGACCTGTGGAATCCTTACATAATTTTATCCCTGACTCTCAGGCACTGTTCTGTATCTCAAGATGCTACTCTCAGCTAAATGGTGAAATGGATAATAAAGAGAAAAACTGTATTCTTTCTCCTTTATATGCTTAATTATGTTTGATGAAAAATATTTCAATTTCTGTCTTTGTACTCTACTATATAGACATAGTAATATAAAGAGTGGTGTTGGAATAAAAGCAAATTCTCAGACTAATGAAAAATAACTGAAAACCAAGAGTTGTGTTTACATATATGGGTGTTAATTTATAACAAAGGAACCAAGAATATTAAATGGAGGAAGGAAAATCTCTTCAATAAACAATACTTGAAAAAATGATTAGCCATATGCAAAAGAGTGGTATTAGACCACTGTGTCATAACCTGCACAAAGATTGACTCAAAATGAGTTGACTTAGATTTTAGACCCAATTGAAGAAAGCATAAGCATAACATACTAACCAAATTTTAAAAGGTGGAAGGAGAGAATAACTGAATACCACTTCTCCAAAGAAGATAAACAGATAGTCAATATGCACATAAAATATGCTCAACATTACTAATTATTGGAGAAATATAAGTCAAAATAGCAATGAGCCACATCCTCATACCAGAGAAAAGAAAGATATAAAAAGGCAGGAGCATGTGCTTACAGTTTTTTGGAGAAAGAAGTATCCCCACTGACTGTTAGTGGGATTGTAAAGTATTTCAGTCTCTATGGAATTTAAATGTTGTGACATCAGAAAATAGAACTGCCCCATGCGATTCAGGAAGTCCTCTCCTACTTATCTGTTCAATGAACACAAACAATATGTAGAGACCTATATGGGCATATGTTCATTGTAGCATTATTTGCAATAATTAATATGCAGAAACAATTAGAATGTCCAAAAACTTGTGGGTGGGTAAAGAAACTGTGGTTTAATGCACAGTGAAACACTACTCAGCTAAAAGAAATACAATTGTGGAATACTATTCAGCTATAAGTAATTCAGCTATATGAGGAATACTATGATAGCTGTAAGCAATTATGAAGTTTTTCTTTTTTTGCTACAATATGGACAAAACAGAAGATTGTTATATCAATGGACACAAATTAGAGGTAGATAAATTCTGGATGATCTCACTCATAAGTGCTATGTAACAAAACAAAACAAAGGAGTAGATAATGTACAATGCAATAAATAGTGTACAAACAAGCCAGAGAAAAAATACTTGATTATTTCAATCATATGTCAGATTTATAACACAAACATGAAGACAGACAAAGCTAGATGCAAATAGAACATTGGATCATAACAATAGCATGAATTTTACTAAAGAAGAAGGGGTAGTTTAAATAATAAAGTCTCCAGTCGATAGTGTTAAAACAGTAAATGCTAGATTAATCAAATCAACTGCAAATTGGCATTAATCTATGGATTCTGTTCTATATTTACAGATCTGATTACTTTAAATTTTACTTTCATTTTCTTACTTTGTCTAAAATCTTGCTTTTGTTTGAACACTTATTTGTCTCAAATTTTAATGCATTAATAAATAGGTATTACTACATATAGAATGTTCTGATTGATATAAAATTATATCAATCATGTATTTAGCAGTTATATAAAAATGTTCTTATATACTACCATTGTATGTAACATTTTGACTTCTAGTAGAAATAAGTTATTGCACATGAATTGGCCATAGCCATAATTCAAAACGCATATGAAATTTATAAATTATTAAACATGATGGATATTTGGATTGCTCATGCATAGCTTATGAATGTCAAGGCCTCTTATATATTTAGCTAGAGCACAAGTTTAAATAAAGGATTTTCATAGCATTTGCCAAGAACTTCTTATTTAATCCTACTTACTTTGTCTGGAAATATGCTAAGGATATTACTATCTACTTGGATTAGGAATTTTCTCATATGACCTATTACCAAGCTGGAAAAAAATAACTTAAAACTGATATTTACCCTACTTCTCTCACCTCCCTATGCCATATACATACCTGTTGATATACAAATCTCTTTGACAGAGATTATCCATCTCACTTTTCTCCTTCTAAAGCCCTTAAGTATAACTGTGAGAAAATTAATATGCTACTAACAGAAAAGAGTTTATGTTGCATCCAAGATTAAGAGATTTTTAAAATGCACCCAATATTAAAAGATTGTTTTCTATTTTTTCAAGCTTCCTTCTCCTTCCTCTTTAACTTGCACTTTGTGTTTCAGCACTACTGATTATGGTTTGTCCCCAAACACCTATTATTACATTCTGTCCCTTACCTTTGACTGTTTACCAATGGTCTCTCTTTAAGAGTGTGTACTACCACCTTGACAGTAAATATTCATAAGCTGGATAGAAGCAAAGTTTTTATATAGTATTTTAAATTATATTCAAAGGAATTAGCATAAAAGTAGCCCCTAAAATGATAAGGGAGATAATCTGTAATCAAACGATAAAAGAAGCAAACTATCTAAAAACAAGAGAAATGGACCTTTTTTCACCGAAGCCTACAGACTTCTTATCTAATTTTTGTATATTAGTTTATTCTACTGATAGCAATATAAGTAATAATATTGTTTTGTGTTGACTTTATCAAATCCCTTAGAATACATAGTATATTTTATTTAAAAGAGAAAATTTTGAAATTCAAGAGCCATTCACAGGGAAAATATTATTAGGCTTGATCAAAGTAGCATAACAAATTGTACATCAAGAATAAAGCTCCTTAGTAATATTTTCAATACATTATTCACCATTTTAAAAAGTCTGCAGTGGTGTGATTATTGAATTTTTGCTAAATGTTTTGCATAAGTTTATCATTTGCATTAAATTGAATTACTAAAATATAAAAATGAGAATAGTCT
Organism: Sorex araneus; assembly: GCF_027595985.1. NCBI lineage: Eukaryota > Metazoa > Chordata > Mammalia > Eulipotyphla > Soricidae > Sorex > Sorex araneus. The sequence continues at coordinate 63,222,637 of NC_073302.1, read as the reverse complement.
AATATATGGATTAGAACTAAAATGCTAATGAAAATGTAAGAGTGGAAAGTGATCGTATATATATATATATATATACATATATATATATATATGTTTCCTGGGCACATTGCATATGAGAGGATACCTAAGCAAACCAAAGATATAGCAATCACATGCTTTCAGATGAGAAAAGTATCTACAGTGAAAATTAACAAATGAATACAACCTGGTTACTTTAATACCTCTATCATATTATCTATTCTTACAATTACTTTTCTCTCATTTTCTTATCAAGTTTTTTTTTCTCTATATAAATAACTGCAAAACAGTTAAAATGATAGTAAATAGATCTTAGGGTAGTTATATTTGATATCATTCTTTCCCTCCCCAATTGTGCTTATGGTAGCAATGCCTTTAAGGACTTTTAGCTAGTATTTTCACTAACATTAATTTGTTCATCATTAAACAACTATTGTCTCTAATGTGCTAACCAGTTCTAAGCACTTGAAACAGATAAGCAAATACATAGCAACTTCTTCCATTATAGAGTTTCTAATTAATGGGAGATGGCCATAAATATGAGAGTTTATAATTTAATAGTTTGTAATTAGTGATTTTGAGATATGGAAAATGTGATAGCTATGAGAAAATAAGAAATATGAATAATGCACAGCCATCTGGAATTTGATCATGGCAACCTTTCAAAGAATGTCATATTTGAACAAGGTGTGATGTTTCTTACTTGGAAATGAGAAAATTGCTATCTAGATGTTTCCTTAGAGTTCTTTTGGATAATTGTGAATATACTATTTTTTATTGATCTCTGTTTATCCTACTTTAGGCTTCAGTTAGATGTTTGTTGATCCTTGAAGGTTAATTTAAATTAAAATTAATTAAGCATTTTTATGTGCAAGGATTATTGATTGGTAGAATTTCTGGGTGATAAAGTAGTAAATCATTGTATCTATGGGAAAGTCCCAAATATTAGTAACTTACTTGGTTTTAGTTTTTAGAGGACAGACGATTTTCTCTCCATAAGTAGCATTCTGATAGAGAGATCATTATATGTGTGATTGCATATAGTATATTATAATGTGCAGACTGCTGTTCTTGAAGCATCAACATGAAGGCTGGAGGATCTTACTGCTTATAGAAAGAACATTTGGAAGATCTCAGTCTTCATCGAAGGCCTATTTAATCTCTACATTTTAATATAGATTTTCTTAGTACTCTCCTAGTAAAAGTAGATGAGAACCCACTCTCTTCTGTGGATATAAATCAGAGACTTGATTGTGTAGCTAAGGTAGGATTTCACATACTTAGGGAGTCTTAACTGTCCCATGTAGACAATCGATTCTAGCTCTCTCGCTCTAGATCTATACTTTATTACCATTTTCCCGAGTTTCTTTTATTCCGGAATTTTACTTAAAATCTTGAAATTCTACTTGTTTCTCATGTTTATCATGATGAGTCTCATTCCCCTGACCCTGAAAGAGCATCCAATGTGGCACCATTGGAAAGGACGAGTAAAGAGAGGCTTCTAAAATCTCAGGGCTAGGACAAATGGAAACGTTACTGAGACTGCTTGAGAAATTCGACGATCAACAGGATTATGATGATAATGATGATGATGATGTTTATCATATCTCTCTGCATTTTTCAGATTCTCTGTTTCACCAATTTATTACTATATTAAACTTAATTCGTTTCAAATTGTGTTCATAACTCTCAACAGCTATATTTTTATTTTCTAATCTTTAATTATAAATTGTAACATTCTCAAAATTATTTATAGAAGTTTTAGGCTTCCCTGAGGGAACAGTAAGATATGTACTAAATCTACTGTGTTTTACCAAGAGTCAGTACAATTCAATTGAATACTTATCTAGATCTGTTTAATGTGAGGTAAATGTAAAGAGTTAGTGTGAACACACACAAATTATTAAAACAAGTTTTTTAGATGCTCAAAGATGATTTGGTGCCCAATTTCTCTTTGCTCTGTATATTTTCTATTTCTGGTCAATTTTTCAATTTTTCTCAGCTCCTTAAAATTCAAACCTTTCATTTTGGATTTTCAGATGAAAATTCTCCTAGATGTAAACATTTCATTTTCTTACAAGGTGTATACTCTTGTGGCTAGAGTGATGATTCAGGGATTAAGGCCCTTGATTTATATCCTGCAAGCCAACATTCAAATCCAAGGTACCACATATGTTCCCTGAGCCCTACAAGGGGTCACTTTAATAGTACACACTGTTTAAAAATCTGCAAACTATTTTTGTGATAATTTTAAACTAGAATATGTTGAATTTTTTTTGTCCTAACCATTTAATGAACAGTTCTTGTGTGATTTTTATATATAAAGTGATTATGTTATTATTAAATAAAGCTTTGCTATTATATTGCCTCAAATTCTAAATGTTATATCCAAGTTTGATACAGAAGTGAATGCTCTGTGAGGATAATTGTGTAATAACCTTAGAAAATATGTGTCAATGTTTAAATTAAAATTTATATCTATTACAATCACTTTGCACAGGAAAAAATTTAAAGTCATTATTAGCATTTCTTACATGTTTTAATTACTTTCACTAGCCATCTCAAAACAACTCTTTGAAAAGGGATATTTTAATTTCCAACTCTCAAGATGAATTAAAGTTTCAGAGAAATTAAATAACTTGGATTTGGAGAGGTAACACAGAGGTTAAAGCCATTGCTTTTCATGAGGCTGACCGAATTTGCTCTGATACCCCATAGCCTACCCAGGGATGATTTCTGAACATAGAACAGAAGTAAACCCTGAACACACCTGGTGTGTCTAAAAGAAAAAGGAAAAAGAAATTAACTTGTGTAAAGTCACTAGACAAAAAACTGGTGGGTATATATTTAATTACTCGTCAAATACTGAATCATTATGTTATGTTACATATAACATAACATGTATACAGGACTTCAAGAGATACCTAAATATTAGGCATAAAAACATTAGCATACATAGCATTTATAAATATTAAGCAATTTTTAAAAAATTACTGAAAGTCCTCAGAAACAAGGCAATTGGACCAGTGTCTATTTGTTAGCTTTTCTCCAGTCCTGAATTTCATCCTCAAAAACTCTACAAAAATTCTAGTGCATAAAAATTGATAATCATTATTAAATGAATTTAAGAGAAGCTCTTTCTTGCATGTGATTCTTCTATACTCACTCCATAATTAGCTACAAAAATTGGATTGGAAACTCCTATCTCTGACCACTAAATCCTTTCTTAATCTAAGTCACAATTATTGTAGAAATTTATAGACTGGAGTTCCATTATTGTCTTAAATATAATACAGAATCAAAATCTCAACTCTTCATTTGAAAAATTACTGAAATTAATTGACCTGCACTTTGCAAGCAATAGTGTTCATTGACTGTAACCTAGGTGGATAAAAATAGAATGCATAAAGCAATTAATTAAACTATAATCAGTAAACAATAATTCTAACCTTGCACATTAACTTTTTATTCTCTTCCCAATAAAAGGCTTTAAGATACATTATGAATTACAGCTAAATGTAGTAAAATATATTGTAATTTTGTTAGTCCTGTCTATTCTCACTAAAGAAAAACCCAGTCTAAAATCCCATGTGTTTTCCAATTAAAAATAGTTGAAAGTCATGTCAATTATCTTGCATACAGTGACCCCTAGTTCTATTCATAGCACCTCATTTGGGCCCTGAGTACTCTTAGTGGCCATTCTATTTTTTGGAAGGGGTCACACCCAGTAATGCACAGGGGTTACTCCTGGCTCTGCACTCAGGAATTACCCCTGGCGGTGCTCAGGGGACCATATGGGATGCTGAGAATCGAACCTGGGTCTGCCGCGTGCAAGGCAATCACCCCATGCGCTGTGCTATTGCTCCAGCCCCTCTTAGTGGCCATTCTTGAAGACAGACATAGAGTAGCCTTTGAACACCACATGGTGTGGCCACACACCAACGCCCCATTAAAAAACTTAAATCTCTCCTATGTAATTGGCTATTCATATTTCAAATATGAAAATCTATTTTATTTAAATCATAAGATTAATTTGACCATTCAGATACTAAATGAGCTGTGGAAGTCTGACTTTACCCTCTTAAATATTATAGAAACTGGGGCCAGAGAAATACTACAGCAGGAAAGTCACTTGCTTTGTATGCAGCTGATTTAGATCCAATCCCCTGCAACCAGATGGTCTTTTAGCAGTATCAGGCATGACCCTGAGCACAGAGCTAGAAGTAAATCTTGAGCACAGCTGGGTTTGTGCCCCACCTCCCACACATTATAGAAACTCTGGGAAGAGAGTTTACAAAATTAAACTTGAATGTTATAGCATCTTGGATAGCAACTCCAAAAACCATGTGGATTCAATGTGCAAGAATAACAAAATCACTGATTACAAAGAATTTTTGAAGCCTCTAAATACACGTAGAGATTGGTCTCTGCACTGTATTTAAGAGAAGACAAACTCCTTTAATGGGATGTGTTGAATGATCTGTAGGCCACCTTTCTCTGTTAGAGAACTTGTGGGTAGGAATATTGCAAATTCAGAGGAAAACTCTTCTTGGTGGTTGTAAATTGTACCTGTAAGACTGGTCTTGTGACTGGAAAAAAAGCTTTCACATAAGTCGTAGTTACAGAAAGGAAGCAAAAGTTTCAAAGAATGTGGGACCAGTTTAATGATAGAATTTAGCCTCCACCTGCTTCTGCTTGTTTTAGAGGGAAGCCTTAATCTAGTGACTGGGTGCACAATGTACTCTTTTTTAACACTGTTAATGTGAGTAGGGTTAAGGCACCTAACAGGTGTAGCAATCAGGAAATAAGCTCTTTGCCAATAGCAAGACAGGTCTAAGCCTTCTGTTAACTACTTATCTCTGAAAGGGCTCCCATAAAAAGCTACTCAAATGGATGCTTCTGTGCAAGGAAAACAACAATGGCATACCAGCTGGTGAATCAACTCAAGTGGTGCTCCTGAGACTGTAAGGATATTTCTATACCTCTTTTAATCTTCATAACAGAATCTGTCAAGATTTGGTTTTACGCGCTTCTCTCTTTATACATTCAGGGAGAGCAACATGCATCCCTGGAAACAAGATATGAAGCTAAACAAGTCCTTTCATAGACTTGTACATGGGGCATTAGGATATTCAAAATCTAGACATTTTTTAGCTAGTTAAGTATGCAAAATTGGGGAAAGAGTGATAGTACAGTGGGCAGGATTTTGGTCTTGCATGTCACCAATCCAGTTTCAATCCTCAGCATCCCAAACCACAGCATCCCTGATCTCTAAGCACAGAGTCGGGTACAGTACTGAGCACTGGAGGTATGACCCCCCAAACCTATGAAAATGTGGAAATATTTTGTTCTCTAATAAATACATGAAAATAGTTAAATTTCTCAATAATATTTTCTCGCTATTGTCAGTACAAACATAATTTTCACCATTATTTGTTTGTTTGAAGGTGGTAGAGATATGGGCATGTGCATTAGTAAGATAGTCTGAATATGGTAATTTTCTTAATGAGATTTATTGTATACTCCTTTGGAATAAAAAGAGGCTTTCTCTCCTCTAAAGCATTTAAAATGCTGTAGGATAGTGAGAATCCATTATTTTTAATGGAACAAATTTTGTATTCTGAGTTCATTAGAATTCTGAATGAGATGAAGAAACAAGTTCTGTTCTTACATCACTCATGTAATGAGTTGGTATATTAAAAAATCAGTTTTGTGGTGCCAAACACATGTATGGAATTTAAATGAATGCATGCAAATATAAAAAGTCCCATAAAATAGTGCTGGTGGTGTTTTTTTACTCCTGGAAATTCTGGTAGTTTATTATTTCGTGGCACACACATATCCCAACTTGACAGAACTTTATCAAATGATTGTATAGTACCTGATAATCTTTAAGAGGTTTAAAAGTCTTTGCCTTTTTAATTTCTAGTGAATACTATAGTGCTTTGTTCACATAGAAATGTAGTATTGTTTATACAATTAAATTATTTCAAATGCAATGGAACTGAGTTACAGTATAACTCAGTAATTCATCCACAAACACTGGAATATTATAAAAGAGTTTTTAATCTTCCTCCAGTTTATCAAATTTAATCTGAAATATCTCTAGGGAAATTTATTCTATTTGTACTTATTTTTAAATATGTTTGAAGTAACTGTCAACATGCTGCAAATTTAAAGAACCACAACATTATTCTATTTTGTTCTTGGGTTCTCCAGATACCAGTCATATTTATTATGGTAATTTGCTTTGTCAATTTCATTTTCCTGATCTTTCTTTTTTTCTCATTCCAATATGCAGTAGAATCACATACTAAATATTTATATATAACCCCAAACTAAGTCTTATTTATTTTTACATACAAATTTTAGCTAAGGTCAAGTAACCTAAGTTGATTTTAAGTTGATCCTGGTTAATCTTATAGCAAATTATTTGACATTTAACATAAATGTTCTCTTCTTCTTTTAGTTTCTCTTTAGTAGCAAAATATACTAGTAGTCAGACTTCATCAAGCTTACAAAACTCTTTATCAAGAATATTTTCATCACTTATGAATATAACTGAATTAAAAGGGAAACTATTTTCTTGAATGCTACTATGTCTCGATGATAGAATAGGTAGAAGGATAAATTAATACTCTGAGAGATGGCACCATACACAAATGCTCTGTTTAACTGTTGTCTAGTACAGTTTCACCTAATAAAATATTTAGAAATAGATCTAGGACTTCTCCTGTGCAAGTACTATGCCTGCATTATTTGTGTGATATTAGACATTATCTGAAAATGTAGTTTGTAAATAAGGGTAAAAGTCAATCTGGTAAAATTGTTTTGTGTATTTGGGGGCCTTGTCTGGAGGTGCTCAGGGCTTTTTCCTAGTTCCTAGTTTAGGGATTATTCCTAATGGTACCCAGGGGACCAAATCTGGGTCGGCTATGTGCAAAGCATGTACCTTGCCCAGCCTCATAGTAAAATTCAGTTATGATCAGTGCATTTGTTATTCCTAAGATACATTAACTTTGTTGACTTCAGGTAATACTAGAAGTGTTTCTTAATTCATCATATAATTAACAGATATTGATGTATATGTGCCTCTATGGTTCTTCTATATGCTCACATAAGCAGAAAATACTTTATACAGTATAGACCATAAACATTTATGTTCATTGAATATTCCTTTCCAACAGAAAAAAAACTTTTTGAAGGTTGAGTGAATGAGTTACTTAAAAATACCCTTTAATATTTTATACCAATATAGTATATATTTTATTTATATTTTCATAATGTAAAGTCTAAAACTGATATTAGAGTTTTTAACATCAGTTTGTGACTTCTGAAATAAAATGATCCTCATGTTAAAAGTAACATTTTTATTAAGTTGATTTATAAATAACTTCAAAAAGACACCGTTTTAATGAAATAAAACAGGGATATTAACTCAATAATTCTATCACATGTACATATAGGTCAATTTTGCCTGTCAGTGACTCTTCCAATGTGGCTTTATGTAAAGAAAAACAAAAGCAGATAAACTAAGGTAGGTATCCCCAACAATCATAGCATGAAATTAATTGAGCCAAGTTTTGTGTACAGAATGATGCTTTTCCTGGTAACTACATAAAATAACCCCGAGTAACACAATCAATCCCAGAGGCTTTCACCGAATTAAAGCCATAATATGTTCAGCAGTTTCCCCAACAAATTCCCCTCTCAAAGATTACACAAATCTTTTTATGAGTAATTTTTGAGTGAACTCTGATTATGTAAACGTACTTGTCTCATTTTACTGAGCATACTGAGATCATCAAGCTCTCTCTCTCTGAAATTATAAACTAGAGTAGGATTATAAACTAGTACAGAGGGTAGGATACAGGTCTTGCAAAAGTTAGGAATAAGCCCTCAACACTGCCAGGTGTAGCCCATTAACTAAATCACAAACTCAAACTCAAATTTGTATATGAATCTGCCTCCACTTCTATGCTTACATTCTTGACAAAACAGATGGTTTTTCTTTTTATATAGTAAATGTATGTGCTGTTATTTGTTTTTCTCTCACAATAGATTAATTTGGGCTCCTGGTCCAATAATTATCTACTATCACAATGATCATTTCAATGTTTTTCTGTCCTGTAATCCAGTTTTCCTTAGTATGTGAGATTTTCTATCCTTTCAGAAATTGCTTTGCAGGACCAAAGAGAACAGTAGATTGGGTGCTTGCCTTGCATGTGACTGGCTGGGTTCAATCCCTGACACTCCATATGGTCCCTCAAGCACCACCAGGAATGAACCCTGAGCTCAGAGTAAGGAGTAAGCCTTGAACATAGCCTGGTTGGTCCAAAAATGAACAAAATATCATTATCAAAATAGGTTGTTCAAGGGGACAAAAAATATAGTAACACAGGGATTAAGTTGCTTCCTTGAATGCAGGAGACCTAAATTCAAACTACTTCCAAAGCAAAAGAACTAGGAGTAGCCTTTAGGCACCATCAAGGGAGGCCAATTCTTTTCCCTCCTTCCATCCAACACATTCATACACATGCACACGAAGTGGTTTTTTTTTAAGAGTTCTTTTCCCTGCTCATTCTGTGCATTTTCAAAGGATAGCATGTTCCATGTTCATGTTTCAACCTCTACCTTTTAACAGGAAAATTTCAGTGAAGTAGCTTCAGTTAGAAACATTATTTCAACACCTACTGTATATTTACCTTTTTCTTGAATACTCACGATCATCCCCTGACCCTGAAAAAGCCTCCAACTTGGCACCGTTGGGAAGGATGAGTAAAGAGAGGCTACTAGGGGGGAGGTATACTGTGATTCTTGGTGGTGGAATATGTGCACTGGTGAAGGGATGGGTGTTTGAGCATTGTATAACTGAGACTTAAACCTGAAAGCTTTGTAACTTTCCACATGGTGATTCTATAAAAGAATAAATACATACACATATATATATATATATATATATATATATATAGGAGACCTTTTTTGGCCCACAAAAAAAAAAAAGACAGAGAGGCTGCTAAAATCTCAGGGCTAGGATGAATGGAGATGTTACTGGTGCCCGCTAGAGCAAATTCATGAACAATGGGATGACAGTGATACAGTAATACTCATGATCATATCAAATCCAATATTTATAACATAATTTATCACTCTTTCCTAAAGCTTTAATTTTTCTTTTGGATTTCTAATGTTGGTAATTGTAGATCACCAAACATTAAGATAAAATTTCCTGTGTCTCTGTTTTCCATCAAAAAGAATAAAGTTCTGTCTAGCGCATGCTCTTATGTTCCACATATGTTTCCCCATTATAGTCGTATAGTTGCTTTTGTCATCTGTACTAATTAGTCTTATAATGGGTCTCCCTACATTCAATTCACACTCTATACCTCATCCTCCATATTGCCAATGTCATATTTGGAAAACTTGTAATTCTCATCATCTGCTTCCCATACCTTAAACCTCAGGATATTCATTTTTTAAGTTCTCTAGAATTCTTACTTCTCTTTAGTTACTAAATCTTTAATTTTTAACAAATAATCTTAAAACAACTGAAGTAACTGAGATTTGGTGTAGAGGAACAAGTCTTAAATTTTTATAAACTATCACATACTTTCCTGCCAAAACTGCTAATATGAGAAGCAAACATTGTGGCAGAATCAAAAATTTTTTAACATTCATATCACTATATTTATATTCAAAACTATTAAAATGCACATTTCTTTCTAAGCAAAGCTATCTTGCTGATATCCTTTATTTTTTAAAACAAACTCATTATTTTAATAGCAGTCTCTATTATTAAAAATTATAGTGCTAGCACAGTGGATAGGGTGATTGCCTTGCATGTGGCCGATCAGGGTTCGATTCCTCCATTCCTCTCGGAGAGCCTGGCAAGCTACCAAGAGTATCCTGCCTGCATGGCAGAGTCTGGCAAGCTAGTGGTGTATTCGATATGCCAAAAACAGTAACAACAAGTCTCACAATGGAGACCTACACATTACACTTATAAGTTAGTGGTGCCCACTCGAGAGAATCAATGAACAGGGGACAACAGTGCTACTTACTTACAGTGCTACTAATTTCAGTTGGTTAAATGTTATACCTAAGAAGAACTCCTGCTTAAAAACAATGACTATTGTTCTAATCATTGTTAAAGGATTTATGTAACAATCAGAATATATATTACTAAATGACTTTATGTTATAAAACAAAAGATAGTGAGTGTTGCAAATTTCCTTATGATGTGTTTATTTACTGTAATATTTACTAAATTTATACAAAGCTGACAAATGAAACATTTCGTAAATCACAAAAGATAAAGTTTGTTAAAATAACATTATTTTTTCTTTCATTATTATGTTCAAGTTCTGTTATGTACATAGAGATCAAGGAATTACAGAAAATATACTAAATTCTAATTATTTTATACCTGTATTTCAAAGACCTGTGTTAATTCATTTTTTATGCTGCCAGACAAATGTAAAAGATTTAACATATGATTGTTTTAATTTTATGAACTCAGATTTAAATTTCAAGATTTAATCATTTTTTAAACTCTTGATTGTAGACTATTATTTTAAATTAAACTTAAAAATCTTTAGGTTCATTTAAAAATCATATGTAAGTAAATATGGAGTTAAAAATATTTAAACTATGCTACCCTTTGTCATAATATAAAATAAGATCGTGAACAAGAGTTACATGTGTGCAAAAGTTCAAGATGGAGGTGAGCTTCTTCTGACTTTCAAGCGCAATGCTAATCAAGATGGATAAACTCTCTGCTCTCCATCCCACCTGCAGGCTTCTAGATTCATGTGTTGATTTATGCCACCTCAATTTTCCAACTTTTCATCAGGATGTTCAATATACAGTGCCTTCATTATGAACTATAGTTTTCTCTATCATTATAAGAAACACTAGTTAAGTGAGCGTTCCTCAAACAGCAGTGATTGCTTTTTCAGGCTCCTGAACATGCGGTGGAAGGCTTGAAGGACTGATTTATCACTTTTTAAATAGAGTCTTAGTCTGCAAATCAATAAAAATGTTTCAATTCAGAAGTAATACTAGGCAAATGACTCACCTTTGAAAATTGAATGAACTAACTCTGCCTTTCTTCCTGTATTTAATACACTCAGATTGTGACTGTAGTGTTTTCTTTCTTGGATTACTCACTAAAACCCAAGCGCTTGTGAGTGCCTGAATTTTCAGTGTGGTTTCTCCTTAGATTAGTTGGAGACTGAACTTTAATCTGCCATTTTAATACTGTCATTGTCTATGTTTTTCTATATGAAAATAAAACTATAGCATTCCTTACTTGGTGCAAATTCAAACAAAACATGAAAATACACAGGAAATGCCCATCAGCAAATGAGATGTTGAGAACATGTGTGATGCAAAGTGGTTGTTTTAATCAGATTTTAATCAGATTTAGTAGGCATTGGATGAATTTAAATTTTGGCTAATTGTCTGAGTCAAGTCTACTGAAGAATAAAATTTAAACAAATATTGCCTAGTTTTCTGAAAAAAGTTCCTAAGGATTATCTATTCTTCATTTTTTAAATAAGGGGACAGTCAGTTTTATACACCTTTCTCTACCTTCTCCTCTCCTTCTCTCCATCCTTTCTTCTTAGGGAAAGCTTTTTGTTGAAAATATACCAGCCTTACATCATCATATATTTCATAAAAATTATCTAGCATTTGTGACCAAAACAAAAAACACGAGGAACACTACAACAACATTCTAGTTCGATGTAATTCTTTTCTAGTTTAATTTGACAAAATTTATGCCAAGTTTATTCCAAGGCATTCTGAAGTAAGATGTTGCATGTTTTCTACAGTCCTTAAAAAATCAAAGTGAAGTGATATTTTCGCTTCAATATATCACTGATACTAAAAAAGTGAACTCCCTTAAATATATGAGATAATTCTAGTCTAAATTTAAGTTTTGAGCATGCTTAAAACCGTGAACTCACATTTTATTTTACTAAAATAAAATGAAATAATAATCACATTTAAGATAAGATTTCCTTCTTTAAACTTAAAATTTTTAAAGATAAACTAAATATTTTTCCTTCATATTTTCCTTATTTTTTCTTACCCTTACTAAAGCTACTTCTTGATGATGATCTACTTTACTCACATAATAGGATCCACAAATGATGTTAAAAAGGTGATTCTAAAAATACATGTTTCTACTGGATTCTCTAGCATCATAAGATTATGCACAGTGATCACTTCTTATCTTTTACATTTACTATCTCTTTATCTTAGACTTCTTGGTTATCTCTTTATCTTTCATCTCTGATCTGATTAGTTTTCTCTTTTCTTCTTAAAAAATCTAGCTAAGGGCTTGTGAATCCTTTTTGTTTTTTAATAAAGTATTTGGTTTCATTTAATTATCGAATGTATCAGCTTTCAGCTTTCTTTTTCTGGTTTATCTTATCTTTACAGAATTGTAGTCAGTAAAGATACTTGGTGTGTTTTCTATCTTCATGATCTTATGGTACTTTTTTTGAATCCTTGCATGTGATCTATACTGGGGAATATGTAATGAGCACTGTAGAAGAATCTACTCAGCTGCTTTGTACTTAGAAAAAAGTAGTGAAGCGCTTCATACATGTCTATTAAATCTAGGTCTTCATTTCTTTCTTTAAGACTATTGCTTCATTTATTTAAACTTTTGGGGGGATCTGAAATTCTGGGAGGGGTGGGGTGCGAAGTTAGGCTTTTACAACTAAAGTGTTGCTATTGATATCTTTCTTAAGGCCCTCTAGTAGTTGTTTTATGTCTTTTTATGCTTCTTTATTTCATGCATGCATATTAATAATAATCACTTTCTTAGATGGGTTCTACAATAACTATAATTATGAGCAGTAAGGTAAATGAACCATAAAAAGAGTAAATCCTAATAAAGGGAAAGAAGAGTTTATCTATGAAGCCATATTTATTTTTGAATAATGTGATCACATCAAAGTATCTCTTTAATGACAATGTGATGTCTAATATTACAAATAGTTAATGATAAATGGGCAACATTTGGCAATTTGAAAATTATCTGTGCATTGAGAGAATATGTTTGAGAGGATACTGGATGAATATGAGTAAAGCATAATGAACTTTTCAAAATAAATGGAAACTAAAGTTGAGGAACATTGGTGATTTTTCTAAGATTGCAAAACAAGGAAATAGGGGAAAAATCAAATAGAAGTCAGATACTTGGACCATTATTCCTATAAAGTTAAGAAAAATAATAAAAGGAGTACAGGAACTTTAAGGAAAAAAACATAAGTACAAGGAAAAACATGAAAGCAATGGAATTTTTTTTTTTTAAATGAGAAGAGACAAGGTAATAGTTAAGTGATAGAGGCCCTGGAGTTGTTTCCCAATATGACCCCCAGAAAATAAAAAGATAATAAAAGACCAAAACTTTTTGAATTTGAACCTACAGTAGATTAGAAAATTAATTTGTAATTTGAAACTACAGTAGATTAGAAAATTAATGACCAGGAATAAAGTAGGAAACCTAAAACAACAACAGACATATATCCCAAAAGACATTATTCCAGAACAAAGGCCGAAAATTTTGTTCAATTGCTTAGTAAGAGACATTATTATTTTATAATGACAAAGATATTCAGTATCTGAGTTAAAAGGAGCAAACAGTTATACTCTGCTCACCTCTGTTGCCCAGAATCTACGTAAGATTGGTTACCAAATATCTGTGGATCCATCATTAGCACATTGATGAGAGGGGTCTGTGTTTTTAAGAATAAGTCCCGAAGTTAAGTACATGCAGTGAAAGAGATGAAGCCTGTTTACTAAGGCACAAGGTAGTTGATAATAAAGCATGAATCTATTCTACAGATTGGCTAGAACTATCTTTCCTTTACTAAAAGTCAAGGTACACTATTAAACAGTTGGCAGTCTCAATTCTATTTAGTAGAGGCAAAAAGATTAAAAAATCAGTCCCACATGTAAACAGTAAGTATGTAAATTAAATCTGCCTCTAGCAGAGTCCTTCAGAGCTGCATTTTCTTTTGGAATATTCAATGTTCCCGTGTTTTTGTCTTGATAAAGAAATCAAAGTATTAAATACGCTTTCCATAAAAATCTAAAGAATCAAAGCAAAAAAAAGCTATTTTATTTTGATGCACTAATTATTTTCTACCTTATTTATTTGTTAAAAAAGTTATTTGTGGGGCCGGAGCGATAGCACAGCGGGTAGGGCGTTTGCCTTGCACGCGGCCGACCCGGGTTCGATCCCCGGCATCCCATATGGTCCCCCAAGCACCGCCAGGGGTAATTCCTGAGTGCAAAGCCAGGAGTAACCCCTGAGCATTGCTGGGTGTGACCCAAAAAGAAAAAAAAAAAAAGTTATTTGTGCAATGGAGTGATAGTACCAGGGGTTAAGGCACATACCTTGCATGCAATGAATCGTTTTTAAATCCATAGCACCACCTGGCATCCTGAGCATCACTGAGTACAGCTCTGCAGGTCCCCAAGTATTTTCTTTCTAGGTACCCAGATAATTCCCAGTACCACAGAGCCAGAGCCGAATCACATCCACAGTCTCAACCACAGGACTACACAGCATTTGGAGTACATAGTGAGTCAAACTAATGCATTTTTCGTTAGTTCACTTAATATTAAAGTATATTAATTTTAGACTTTATGTATATTAGTCCAATGTGACAAATGAAAAATGAAGAAATGAGAAAAAAGCATGATTGGAACACTGCCTGAGATAAACATCAGGCCATTCATATTAAAGACTTTATGAATCTGGGGAGTAAAACGATATTCCATTTACATGGTCCATCCTTGAAATGTTTTGTGTCTGCTGCTTCTCATTAGGTAGAGATAGCTTTATATATTTCAATGTGATAAGAAAAGATATCAAGTCTTCTTCTTTCTATATTTCTATAAACTAAATCTGTTTTATACTCTTGATACTTCAATATAGCTTTATATATCTGATTAAAGTATATATTCAAATTGAATAGAGAAAATGTGAAGTTATTACTAAAATTATGAGCAGAAATTGTCAAAATCTCTTTTTTTGATGACACTAAAGTGATGAGGTATGTGTAAAACAAGGTGAAATTTATATAGAGGTTACCATTTGTTCTTTCTCATTGTTTTTTTAAACTATCACTTAGGTAGTAATAATCATTAAATACTAATTCAAAAAAACTTTTCTTTGGGTCAGAGAACTAGTACAACAGGGAAGGTTCTTAACTTGCATGTGACCAATCTTGATTTGATCCTTGGCACTATATATGCCAAGGATATATGGCATATATGTCAAACACTGCCAGAAGTGATCCCTGAACAGAGAACCAGGAATAAGCCTTGAGCACATCTGGGTATGACCCAACACCAAGGGAGGGGTGGAAGTGAGGGTGTGGTAGGGAAACTGGGGGCATTGGTGGTAGAAAATGTATACTGCTGAAGGGATGGGTGTTGGAACAGTGTATGACTGAAACCCAATCATGAATAGTTTTGTAATGGTCTATCTCATGGTGATCCAATTTAAAAAAATACGAAATCAAAAATAACCTTTAGGAAATGACAACACTTTTCATGTAAAATAAATATAGTACAGTTTTTCTCCATCTGGGCCATGATAGCACAGTGGGTAAGGCATTTGCCTTGCATGCTGTCGACCCGAGTTCGATTCCTCCATCCCTCTTGGAGAGCCCAGCAAGCTACCAAGACTATCCCACCCATATGGCAGAGCCTGGCAAGATTATCCATGGCATATCCAAAAATATCCAAAAATAGTAACAAGTCTCACAATGAAGACATTACTGGTGCCCGCTCCAGCAAATTGATGAACAATGGGATGACAGTGCTATTCTCCATCTAGATATACATAAACTAAGAAGTAAGGATAAAGGCAACTTTCTTTAGCCAATTAGCAAAACTTGGTTTGGAAATAAAAAAAGGTTTCTGTTAAAGAAAGTGCAAGAAGAAAGAAAGAAGGAGAGTGATCCAATGTGGGTGTGTATAATTTCTATAACAAACTGGGTAAATATACTATATTCCAGAGGATTGGTTCTTTGTCATAGCTGCTAGGTCATTTTGTAGAGATAACTTGATATTATACACTATTCCAGTATCAATCCAAATGGTTCCTCACTAATTTTCCTTTGATCTCTGAAATTTAAACATGAGTTGTGAATTTCATCATTTATTTCTGACCAACTAATATACTCACAGATAAATTCCTATGGCCCATATTTCCAGAGTTTCTTCTACCTTCCAATTTCTATTATAGGTACATAGGAAGGTATTTTTTTCCTTGACTTTTCTACCAATTCATATAAGGAATATTTGAATATTTCAGTTAATCAGACTTTACTAAACATTTAAAATGATGGTTTGATTTTATACATTAAAAAAGTCTGTAGCATCTAATTTTCATGTTGCTAAAACAGTTTAGCTTAGCTGCCAGTTTGAATTACTAATCGCCTGCCTTTCTCCTTCCTCAAATCTGCCTGCACTGACTTGTTCATTTCTTTTTCTTCCTCTCCTCTTGGAGCCCCTGAAATTCAAAAACGTTTTTATTTCTTTTGTAAGTTAATTTTGATAACTCCTCTGTTACCACTCACTAGCTCACTTCTTCTATTTTTGAGTGATTTTCCTTTAAAAAAGAGTTCTAGTAATAAAACAACAGAAATATACACACATATTTTCTCCTTAATTGCTTTATATTTTTAAAACATTTCTTCAATGAAATATATAACTATGATTTATGCTCTATACATGTAATTAAAAGTATGACTTTGAATCAAAAATTTAATGTATGACCATATTAAAGAAGAAACATGTATTCAATATGAAAACTAATAGTCAAATACTAAATACAATATCATATTATTAAAAATCATTTCAGTACATCTCTACTCTTTAATTGTATAAATGTATGATGAGGCTATTAATAATACATATTGATTCATTTTTATTAAATTTTGACAAGGAATTAATTCTGCACTAGTATAATCAATACTCTTAAATGCAACCAAACTCATATATAGCATTGATCTGTAGGAAGGGAAAAGTCATTAAAGTTTTGCTTTGGGGAAAAAGTACAATTACCTATAGTCTAAATTTTGAAAAATACAAATTCATTTTTTTACTAAAAAAGAAATCATGGGAAATTTCTAATAGTATTGATTCATAGAAAGCTTGTATACAAGTTTTTTTTTAGTAGTGACGTACTTTAAAATATTTGGCATCTTGGTTGAAATTATTGGAAAGTTTTATCCATACTCGACATTATATAAGTGTTAGTAAATGAAATATGCTGGCTTATATGGTTGCAAGGAATAAGTATCATGACCACTGAAGTAAAATAAACATCTAAGAAAACACAGAAGACCAGAATTTAGGAAAAAATATTGTAGTGCCTGAGATAGGGATAGGAACCGAGTACTCTATATATCTCTTGATGTTTCACATGATACTTCTACTTGTGTGTTCCAATATTGTCTCCCCCAAACCACTTTTTCCTTATAGCTCTCTCTCTTATAATTTCAGTTCAGACATGGCTTACACTTGCTGCTACCTCTCATTCTGTATCTTCTGGCAATTTTGTGTGTCTTGTTCTCTTCTAATTCCAATTGCCTAAGCTTTATATTTTTAATTGAAAATTCTTAAATAGTGAGCTAAAGAGATAGTATGGGTGGCAAGATATTAGCCTTGTACACAGCTGACCCTGGTTTCATGGCTGGTACCACATATGGTCATACCCCAAGCACTACCAAAGGTCACTACTAAGCACAGAACCAGGAACAACCCCTGTAAACCACTAGAGGTGTCCCCTCAACCCCATAGTAAAATAACAAGTCTTAAATAGATTTATAATTCCCTTATTTGGGAAAGCAGGCAATTTGGCACGACTAGTTATTCTTCTTACTATGATTATTTGATCAGTTGAGAATGGAGATCACAAAGCATACTTTGTCAAAATAGTTTTTCTTTTGGAGAGAGAGAGAGAGTTGTCAGAATTGGCAGTATGGCATCTTGCGGGAGAGTAAATGTTGAGGATTGATTTCTAATCAATAACAGCAATCTTTCTCCAGTCAGAAACTGGAGGATGAAGTCTTTCTCAGGTCTTAAACAGAACCAAATACGCATGGCTAACTAAACATGTGGATAACATTTACAGAATAGAGTTCTCTTCCTGTTCCCTACCTCCCACTTCTTTCACACTTACTGTCAGTCACTGAATCAAATTATCTCAAATAAGTAGGTGCAGTGACACAGCAGAAGAGGAGCAAGCACAATAGCACTGTGCTGGGGCTGCAGAGATCAAGCCTTCAGGTTGGGGCTGCATAGTAATTAGCTCATTTTGATATGCTCCACATCAGAGCAGCTTCTGCTGGGGTAACTGGGGGATAGGGAATATTAATTTGACCTCTGCTTGTTTAAAGGCGACCCCACATCTTAAAAATCTATCAATGAAAAGGATATAAAAACTATGCTAATTACACATTTCCCCCCTCTGTATGGCAATTGCATGATGAATAGTCAGCTCACATGTAGATATTGGGAGGTCAAATTAGGATAAAGACAAAACAGTTCACAAAGATAAAGTTCATTTTTAAAATGCAAATGATTTGAGTGTGGATCTCTGAAATGTATATCAGTATCCATCATTTATTTACTTCTCTCTTTTTAAGACAGTGAACACTCTTTGGGCAGGTAGTTGGGTAGAGGGCCAGAGGGTAATTAGTTCCTGAAAAGGCAGATAAAACAAGCACGTTTATTTTTATGTTCACACACATATATTCCTAATGCAGATGGCTTGAGAAAGTATTTATTTTCCTGATCTATATGCCAGGTAGTGTTTGTCCTTTTATCTAGTTACTATCAAATAACAAAAAACAACCATGTAATGTATTCAAATTATTATGCAAACAGACACCTATTATCATTCTGTACCTAATATAGAAAATAAGTGTGATAGCAGATAAGAGAAAGTATGAACCATATGTGCTGGATATGCAAACAAAATATGAAAATAACAAATAAGAAAAATTGTTTTAAACTAAGCCAGGGAGTCTCTCCCCAGGATGACGTTCAACATTTTCTAGCGATGCTAAGGATAGAAACAACCAGCTCTTGAACTTTGAAGTAATTGGTTCACAGCTGTGCTTATACTGAGATGGAAATATGGAAATACATTTGCACAGAGGAAGAAATTTTTTTTGGTAGTTGTAATGAGAGAGTTGTCAAATTAAACCCAAACTGCAGTAAGTAAAATAAATTACATGTGGAAATTCAATTCCTGATACTTTCAATGGGTGTATACATGTGCTGGGATATTTCTAAAAAGAATTCTTAATGTTATTTACAAGTTTAGTATTCAAAAAGCAAAAGTGTCCTAAAGAGATTTTATTTTTAAAAATGTATCATAAAAGCTTGTGAAGGACAGCATATGAAGGCAACATGATGCACTCCTAGTATTTATTGAATGTTTGAAATCTTTGGGAGGGATACAAAAGAAATAAAGGCTGTATTTATGGCTACAAAGATACTTGAAATAAACTTGGGAAGACAGATTAGCACACCTAAAAGAGAAACTATATATATAATCAGAACTTAAAGATCAGTGGGAGGTGAAACAATAAGAAAAGTCTTTGTAGACAATACAGAATAAAATATTGGAAAAGGCAGAAGAGGGAAGACATTATACAAATGTATCTAGAGGCATTATATAAATATATATGAGTTTGCACAGTAGCACTGTATGTCTCATAAAAGGATATGCAGCAAAGACAGGATGACAATGTTTCATTTAGGGGAGAATAAGACATAGAACCAGGCAGAAACTAAAATGTCCCAATGATTTTGGTATGGAGAAAGCTACAAAGAAATTGGTCCTGTTTTATGCTAGTTGGAAACACGGATACATATGAAACCATATGTGCATACATGCTGGGAGTGAGGTGTGATTTCATCATTTAAAAAAATACTGATGGGGCTGGAGCAATAGCACATTAGGTAGGGCTTTGCCTGGCATGTGGCTGACCTGGGTTCGATTCCCAGCATCCCATATGGTCCCCTGAACACTGTCAGGGGGTAATTCCTGAGTACAGAGCCAGGAGTGACCCCTGTGCATCACCAGGTGTGACCCAAAAAGAAAAAAAAAAACCTGATGTGGAAACATGGATAAGTCTAAATACTACGTTTTATTTCTTTGTTTTTAGGTCAATTCTGACAGCATTCAGGGCTTACTCCTACTTTTGCTCTCTGGATTACTGCTGACAGTGCTTGGGGAACCATATGGGGTTCCAGTGATTAAGTCCAGATTGGACTTGTGCAAGGCAAACTTGCAACCACTGTTCTATCACTTTGGCCCATACTCTGTAATTTTAAGCACGTCATTTGGTTTGATTGGAAACAGAACGATAATGTTTGCCACTATAATATCTATATTCTAGGGTCCAGAAAGATAAACAGTGGTTCTTGCCTTGCACGTAACCTATAAAAATTTATCCATAGCATTCCATATTCTCCCCCAAACCCACCAGAAGTAAGCCCTGAGCACAGAGACAGGAGTAAGTCTTGAGCACAGTAAACAGTAGCCACTCCTCCAAAAAAATAAAATTATACATTCCATGGTAGCAAAAACCAATACTCTTAAAGTAAAATGTTAATTTGCCGGAATTATTAGGAAAAAATTATTATACGTGTGATGATTAGAAAAGTGTAATGTGTTTACTTATGTACCTTTTAAGAGAATAAACAATTTAAGTAATAAACTTCTGAAGTTGACGAGATGCACTCATTTACTCATTCCACCAGAACTTCTGAGAGGAAAGAGTAATATGATTAGTGTAATCTGAACTCATAGTGCCTGATTCTTGGAGGTTAAGGTATTGAAATAGTATGTCTTAGCATACATGAAGAAAATGTAGGATTTGCTTTCAAATTCTTAAAGATCAAAATGATTAGAGGCTCAGTCCAAGATGATTTTAATAAAATTTCTCAACAACAGTAACACATACTTCAGATCTGCCCTTCAGGAATCTACAATTAGGTTAGCTCATATAAAAGTAACAGAGACACATAAAGAATATTGAATGAATCAGTAAAATATACACTTATGATGGTATTAGAAATAATTTTAGGGACTGAAGCAATAGGCCTCATGCATGAAGGTACCAGCAGAGGAACCCAGCTGTGTGTAATCCCATCAACGGCCAATACCCAGAGACTTAAAAGCGAGCTCCCAGAAGAGAGCGCTGTCCGGGGCCCCTCGAAGGGGATGGGCTCCAGCTTCCCTCCCCACCCCGAGCAGAGCTCCCGGTGGCCGAATACCACCGGAACCTAGCTACAGCCATGCTCAAGACCCCTCTCAACACGATCGGATGGGCCTCACACATGAAGGTACTGGCAGAGGAACCCAGGTATGTGTAATCCCATCAATGGCCAATACCCAGAGACTTAAAAGCGAGCTCCCAGAAACTATATCTTGTAGCCTACTTCTCCCTCTGGGAGAAACTGGCAAGCTTCTGAGAGCTTCCTGCCCACATGGGACCGCCTTGCAAACTTCCCATGGTGTACTCATATGCTAAATCCAGTAATATGCTGGATCCCATTCCCCTGACCCTGAATGAGCCTCCAGTGCGACATCATTTGGAGGGCCGAGTTGAGAGAGACTTCTAAGATCTCAGGGAAAGGACGAATGGAGAAGTTACTGAGCCCACTTGAGAAATTGATGATTAACGGGATTTCGTGATCGTGATTGTGATTGTGATGCAAGAGTACAGTTAATATTCTAAAACTCTTAGTTTTATGTGAGATATTCTTCTAAACTAACCTAATTGATTTATTTTCTGAGGAGTAAACCCTGAGCCAGGCTGAGTGTGGACCGAACACAAAGAAGAAAATAAACAAAAGATGGTATTTGGTCCTGTTTCTAATAATAGAGGGAAAAGTTTTAGTCTTTCATGGATAAGCATGTTGCTAGCTGTTTAATCCACTTTGATCTGAGTTTTGTGCCTGGCATTAGACAGAGGTCAGAGTTCATTTTTTTGCAGGTAACTATCCAGTTTTCCCAGTACCACTTGTTGAAGAGGACGAAACAGCACTGACCATGCAAGTGGAAGCAAACATATACAAATGGGACTACATCAAACTAAGAAGCTTCTGCACTTCAAAAGAAACAGTAACCAAAATACAGAAAGAGTCAACAGAATGAGAAAGAATATTTACCCAATACCCATCTGATAAGGGATTAATATCCAGGATATACAAGATACTTGTAAAACTATTTAAGAAAAAAACCTCCAACCCCATCAAAAAATGGGGAGAATAGATGAACAAAAGTTTCCTCAAAAAAAAAATACAAATGGCCAGAGGGCACATGAAAAACTGTTCCATATCACTAGTCATCAGGGAGATGCAAATCAAAACAACAATGAAGTATCATTTCACACCACAGAGACTGGCACACATTCAAAAGAATAAAAGCAACCAATGCTGGTGGATGTGGGGAAAAAAGGATGCTCCTTCACTGTTGGTGAGAATGCTGACTGGTCCAGCCTTTCTGGAAAACAACATGGACAGTCCTTCAAAAACTAGTAATTGAGCTTCCATATAACACCGCAATACCACTTCTGGGAATATATCCCAAGGATTCAAAAGAGCACAGTAGAAATGACATCTGTACATATATATTCATTGCAGAACTGTTCACAATAGTCAAAATATGGAAACAACCCAAGTGCCCTAAAACAGATGACTGGTTAAAGATACTTTGGTACATCTACACAATGGAATACTATGCAGCTGTTAGGAGAGATGAAGTCATGAAATTTGCTTATAAATGGATAAACATGGAGAATATCATGCTAAGTGAAATGAGTCAGAAAGAGAGGGACAGACATAGAGGGACAGCACTCATTTGTGGAGTGTGGGGTAGTATCACATGAGGCTGACACCCAAAGATTGTAGATACAATGGCCAGGAGGAATGCCCCATAGCTGGAAGATTGCTTCATGAGCGGAGGGGATAAGGCAGATGGAATAGAGAAGGGATCACTAAGAAAATGATGGCTGGAGGAACCAGTTGGGATGCGAGATGCACACCGAAAGTAGATAATGGACCAAACATGATGACTTCTCAGTCTGTTGCAAGCTATAAAGCCCCAAAGTAGAGCCAGGGTATGGGGAATATTGTCTGCCAATAAGGCGGGAGGAGGGTGGGAAAAGGGGGTATACCCGGGATATTGGTGGTGCGGAATGTGCACTAGTGGAAGGATGGGTGTTTGATCATTGTGAGATTGTAACCCAAACATGAAAGCTTGTAACTATCTCACGGTGATTCAATAAAATTTAAAAATTTTTTTTAAAAAAAGCATGTTGCTAGCTGTTGGTTTTCAGAAGTGGTTTTTGTTTTGTTTGTTTGTTTGTTTGTTTGTTTGTTTGTTTTTGCTTTTTGGGTCACACCTGGTGATGCACAGGGTTCACTCCTGGCACTGCACTCAGGAATTACCCCTGGCAGTGCTCAGGGGACCATACGAGATGCTGGGAATCGAACCCGGCTTGGCTGCATGCAAGGCAAATGCCCTCTCGGCTGTGCTATTGCTCCAGCCCCAGAAGTGGTTTTTATATTGTGGAGTTTGTTCCTTGTATATCTGCTTTTTTGAGAACATTTGTCTTAAAAATATTAAATTTTATAAAATTGTTTATATGAATTCAGATGATTAGTCTCCGTTTTGTTAATGTGGTTTATATCACTATCACTATCATCCCGTTGATCCTTGATTTGCTCGAGCGGGCCCAGTAACATCTCCATTCATCCTAGCCCTGAGATTTTAGCAGCCTCTCTTTATTTGTCTTCCCAATGGAGACGCATTAGAGGCTGTTTCAGGGTCAGGGGAATGAGACCCATCATTGTTACTGTATTTGGCATATTATCATAAGATCATTTAAATCTTATATTGTATTTGGATTTTAATGTTCTTGTTAAGAATTTTTAATCTATATAACCAGGCATATGATCTATAAATTTTTATTGAAATCTCTTTAACTGGATTGTTATGAGTAATGATAATTGTAAGATATATTTGAAAGTTTTCGCTCAACTTCAATATTCAGTAAAGATTTGAAAATTTTGGCACTGATTCTTATTTATTATGTGCTGGAGTCACCAGTAAGGCTATGGACTCCTGCAATTTTGTCTGTCTTTGGTTACAGATTAAATCTCAGTATTGGGTTACATGATGAAATGTTTTATATCTTCATGACTATTGTGGAAAGTTTTGTATTTCTAGGAGTTTTTCAATTTGTTCTAGAATTTATTTTTATTGCTTAACTTATGGTCTGTTTTGGATGTTTCATGTTTGAGAAAAATGTGTACCACTGACTATTCAACAATATTGGTTTTAACTGTCATTGCACTTATGCATCTTTTTGTAGTCTCAAAATCTTGCAGTGATAGAAATAACCAATCATGGATGTTGAAAAAAATCTATAGACAGTGAATTTGTGTTTATGGACCACCAGATACAAGTTACATGCAAAATGTAGAATTTTTATTGTGTGAGGTGTCAGTAACCCTAATATTTACAATATACAAGGATCAGCTGTATTTTGAAATTGCTAATGGAATATTCTGTAAATATACTTTAGGCATACCTAAATTAAAATGCAGTTTAATATTTCCTTACTGATATTCTGTTTAATTTATTGATTTTTACAAGTGAAGTAAACTCTCTAATATCATTGAGTTGTTGAGAATTTATCCCCTTTAGTCTCTTAATATTTAATTTATATAATAAAGCAAGAAGATCCTCAAATAATATTATTTTACTCAAACTCATTTGTTATAATGTGGGGTGTTTTTTCTTGGGGCATCAGTCCTAAGAGCTTACTCCTGGTTCTATGCTCAGAGTTTCCTCCTGATGGTGCTTGAGGGATTACCCACTGTACTCTCTCTATGACTCCATTTGCTATAATGTTGATGAAAGTAAACAATTCCAGCTGGTGCTGAACATTTATTGTTCAACTTTAAATCTTCACTGCCAAGAACTTACTGACAAACGCGAGGATCCTACTATACTATATTTAGGTTCATCTATGTTCAGTAATATATACAAATGTATATATTATGGACTGGAGCAATAGCACAGCGGATAGGGCATTTGCCTTGCGCAGGGCCGACCCAGATTTGATTCCTCCGTCCCTCTTGGAGAGCTCGGTATGCTACCTAGAGTATCTCACCCACACAGCAGAGCTTGGCAAGCTACCCGTGGTGTATTCAATATGCCACAAACAGTAACAAGAAGTCTCACAATGGAGACGTTACTGGTGCCAGCTCAAGCAAGTTGATGAACAATGGGAGGACAGTGCTACAGTGCTACAGTGTATGTACTATATATAAATTGCATGTATATACACGTATATAAATGTAGTATATAAACTGAATTTTATTATCTTCTGTTATAATTTTACCTTAAAACTTGTTTTTTCTAATATACCTACAGATATCCATGCTTTCTTTTACTTCCATCTCATAAAATACACTTTTTCATTCCCTCCCATTCATTTTATGTGTCCTTGAAGCTTATTTGAGTCTATTGTTGCAGCATATAAATGAATCACTTTCTATTCATATATTTATGCCCTTTCATTGGATAATCTAGTCCATTTACATAAAAAGTAATTATTGATGCTGACTTAGTATTTCCATTTTTTGGGGGGTTATTTTATATTTTCATTCTTGCTCTCTCCCTCTGCAGCAATTACAATGTTTGTAGATGAACCATTTCAGAGAAAGACTGGCTGAAGGGTCTTTTTTGTTTGTTTCAACTATGCTAAACCATCTAAAGAATGGGGGATAGTCAATTAAGAACCTTTCATTGTTTTCCAGCAGGAGTCATGAATAAAAGCTCTGTTGGTTATCAGAGCCAGGCAATTTTAGATCTGGTCATTTGGGCAGCAGCACAAATGCTAGGGAACAGATGTGTGTATAATTTCCTTTTGGGGAGATGCTGACAACTTGGAGTAAACTACAGGGAAATAGCTGAAGGTGTCCATTGGTTTCCCAAGTCTCTGGGGTGAGTCATAGGCAATCCCTGTGAGCATACTAAATTAGTAGCCTCAGGCAGTAGCTTTCAAATCTATGCAGATAGATTCCTTTCAGAGAAAAAAACTTGTAAATGGGCAAGGTTTTTTTTTTTCCCCCTGATTCCCTCTGTGTTGAACTTTGAGATTTGTGTGCCTGTTTAAAAAATCACCTCTGTCTTCTATATAGTCATTTGGAATGTCATAGTTTTTAGAAAAATTTGTTTAGGGATATGGATGAAAGTTTTTAAACCTATAAAACTGAATATATAGCTCAATTCTACAGGTTTGCATTGCTATGCTATTAGAAAAAGGTCTTTGATGAGTCATTAGGAAAAGTACTCCCCAAAGGAGTATCCTATGTTTCTATCTTAATTTTCTTTGCCTCCTAGGCATTTTCTCTCATTTCTTTCAGTGCCTCTATTTACTCAATCTGTGAAATATACCTAATCACAGTACTTTTCTCAGAGGTAGACATAAAATAATGGCATATCTCTTAGATTTACTCTAAACTTATTAACTTTATTATTATGAATACTACTGTCATATATATTATCATCAAATCACATTCATTTATAATTGTGGACAAAATTAAGTTTATCAAAAGCAATATCAGGATAAATAAAAAGTATTAGATGAGAAATATAAGATGACAACCATAATGGGCATAAGTCAGGAATATAATAATTTTTAAAAAACTGAAGTCATGGAAATTGAATAAGACATCTTATATTTTAGCTTTCATAATGAGTAAAAAGTATTCCTTCAAAACAGTGACTCTATTAGTTGATCAGCTCTTAATGCTCATCTTGTAGTCAACTGCAGTTCCTAGACTAATATTAATATTCCTCAAATGACAAGATTTCATCAACTGAAAATTTGGTTTCTGCCTCATATTCTGTATTAGTTTTACTATTTTAGACTCAAATAAGCATTTTTAAAAAGCCTAAAAAGTCATTGTCATTCCTGTTTGCAGTTCATGTTACGTTAACTGTAGAATTTCATCTCCAGTTGAATTACTCATCACCAATCTGATCATTCTTCCATAATTAACTCTTTTGGATAAGGATAAACTCTGAATATTAATGTCAGAAAACTGGATTTAGAACAAAGTATTGTGTAAGGAAATTTTGGGATCCATCACTGGGGTTTTTGGCTCTACAGTCATAAAAGCTATTCCTCATTATGTGTTTTTAGTGACTAAACAACCTACAATACACAGCAACAGATTTGTTATAGTTAAATATTTTCTTATAGTTTGCTTAAATTTGACATTCCAGAAGTAGCCTCTTAAGTGTGCCACTTACTTTAAATTGAATAGTCAGTTATATAAGCTATAACACTTCTTAATTTTAAATAAGAAAAACTATTAATTATAGGTGAAGCAAAATAAAATGAACTTTTGGCCAAATGATCATATAGCAATCATATTATCAGTGTTTCTTGATATTCTTTCTTATACCTTTTTCATGAATTTTTATCACAAAAATAAAAAAAATGAACTGGACTTTGGAAATAATTTAATTTAATCTTCCCTTCCGAAAATAAAATTCTAGAAACAAGTTCAAGGGGAAATGCATACCCTTAAAGTTAGACTTTCATCAAAAAGCAGACATCTCAGCACCTTATAAAATATAAGTTGTCCACAAACATAATGACAAGATCAGGATAACAATATTTGATTAAGACAATGGGGGAGTCTATACTTGGGCTAACTCAATTAATAAAAAACAGAGAAATAAAATTATTTGAAATTAGTGACAGTGCAATGGAAGGCAGTTAAATAATTTTTGAACTCAAATACAAGCAATAAAAGATTTGCAATTTAACTTTAGAGGACAACTTGAATCCAGTTTGAAATTTTGAGGTCTAACCTGAATTTAAAAAGTGCAAAAGCATAGCAATTTTTCTAGATTTTTAAGAGAGAATGTGTGCCATAGAAAATGAATAAAGAACATGACACAAGCTGCTATTTTCATTAACAGGAAATGCATAAGGATATAGCCATTGTAATTTCTTCATAAGAAATACTAAATCAGGATTCACAAATACATATTCACAAAAATATGCATTTTTTTCTGGAAAAATATTATTAATCCTCAGATATGAAAAGAAAAAAGTTTTCTGAAAGATTTAATATTTGCCTGTGTGTATGTTTTGCTACTCGGGAAGGATGCTAATGTGACTCCAACCCATTAATTGTGAACGGAAATCTTTCACAGAGATTATAGCCTGACTGTTCACAGTGACCTTAATATGCATCCAGGTGATGGATTCGGCAAGATTTTCTGGAGAATTGTTTCTTTAAGTAGCAACCTCCGTGTCTTCCCCATAATCCTAAATACTAAGGATCATTGTTTCTATATGTATTAAGCAAATTTTCTATTGTGTAACAGCAGGACTTTAATATCCCTTAGGAGATGAGGATTATCACAAAATATGCCAACAATTTTATATCTAAGTTCAAATTTTATGAATGAGTATTATTATATTCTGGTTTAATGCTGTAGTCTTGAAGAAATATCTCATAGTTTCTTATGCTACAATGTTGATTGGCACTTGAAAAACAAGAAGTATAAAAGTGACTGATCTTTTACTAGCAACATTTTGGGGTCTATCATTACAATTGGTACCATAGTACCCTCTTACCTCTAAAAAGGCCATGTCTCTTGGTTCTGTGTCCTCTCTAAAGAGAGGCTGAGAACCGGGTGCGTTGAATTTCTCTTTCTATTATTTTCACACTAAACCACTACAAGAATTGCAAATAAATTATAGCCTCTAACATCATAATAATTAAGGAAGTATAGATGTTATAAAATTTCATAGATATGGAAACATATTTAATCCCTCTTGTTTTTATATGAGAGAATTATGAAAACCCCCAACATGTAAACCCTGGAATCACAGTCACAGACCTAAAGAAACAATTTGAAGATGGAGATGTAGGCCTCTGAATTTAGATTACTGTACCAGCAGACACAGGCTTTAGAGAAATATTACCTAATTAAATCTCTTTATATTAAAGATGACAGCCTGGTTACCACGTTTACTTTATGGAGTGAAATTCAACTCTGTGGCATTTATGAACTTCACAGAATTGTCAAACTGCGTCACTGAAAATTCTGAAAAGTGCTGCCTCAATCTGTATTCCTTGAGGAGATGGACAATTTGTTTGTGTTTATTTTGGGGTTTGGGCAGTATGGACTTTGGAGGCCAGAAAATAAACTCATTGCTATGCTTCAAAACAAAGCACATCTTTTTTTTTTTCTTTTTTGGGTAACACCCGGGGATGCACAGGAGTTACTCCTGGCTCTGCACTCAGGAATTACCCCTGGCGGTGCACAGGGGACCGTGTGGGATGCTGGGAATCGAACCCGTTTCGGCTGCGTGCAAGGCAAACGCCCTACCCGCTGTGCTATTGCTCCAGCCCCAAAACAAAGCACATCTTTAAAAATCAATTTTCTAATATCAGTTACTAGACATTCAGTCAGGCAGAATTTACTCCTTGAAACAGGTTGCTTTGTACTTGGTTTTCTTCCAGGTCAAACCCACTCTCCTTCCATGCAGTGAGCCAAGGAGTGGGAGCAGCGAACAATCCTTGGGTGGGTGGGGGGTCACCCGGGTGCTCCCGGCTTCCGGAGCACACCCCGCACACGGACACCTGCCCCTTCAGAGCAGTCTGCAACGAGTAGAGCAACAGGGAAACCCTCCTGCGGAGGGCGCTAGATTCCATTCGTCCTGCAAGTTCACCTCCGCCGCAGTGCAGTGTATGGGTCAGTAGCTTGGTTGCCCTACTCCCAGTGAATTTCCTTTCAGTCTCATGAGACTCCAGAATCTTGCATTAGTGCACGTGCTCTTGTGGCACGCACACAGAGCAAGCCTTGCCCGACTCAAGCGGGAGAACAGTCTGTGCGGCATCAGGCAGACATATGAACACAAGCAGGTGGCCAGCACCAGCAGAAATCCCAGAAGGCTGCTGGGATCCAGTTAGTGGTGCTTGTAGAAATGAAGGGGACGGCGATAAGAGAGGTTTCAGAGGTCAGAACAAAGTTCGTCACAGTTGACTGCCAGGGCACATAGAGGATAAGGCATTGGTGACAGGTGGGCTGCTAATTGTGCAAACAATGTAAGTTGGCAACAGGTGCTTCTCCAGGATTCCCCTCTAATTGATAATCGTTTTTGCTTGCGTTGTCCGTGGCTCCGAAGCTAGGGAGGTAGACGCCAGAAACGAATGCTTCTACCTTTCTGTTCAACTAACCTCCACCACTGGCGCCTGGGGAAATGCCTGGCTGGGATCACAACTGGTACAGTCAGCTGTACATGTGTGTCAACACTTTTAAACAGTATTTTGAATATAGAATAATATAATCATTGTTACCCCTTTTATATACCTGCAGATTATAGGTAAACTCTTTGGGGCCAGCAGGATAGTTCAGTGGAAAGTCTCTTGCAGTGCATTCAGCTAATTCCAGACACCTCATATAGTCGTGTGTCCCCTCATCTCAGTCTCCCAAGATTGGTCCCTGAGTGCAGAGTCAGGACACTGATAATTGCTAGGTGTGATGCACAAACAAACAAGTAAGGTCTCCTTTAAAATGCCCGAGTCGTATGGAAGCTCAATTCTTAATTTTCTGGAACGTGTCCATACTGTTTTCCAAAGACGTGAAGTAAGTATATGTCCTCACCAGAAGTGGATGAAGATTACTTTTTCCCTACACCCACGCCAATGTTGTTTATTTTTGTTTGTTTGTTATTTTATTCCTGTGACAGTATTATGGTGTGAGGCGTTATCTGTTGTTTTAATTTGCATTTTCCTGAATTTTTTTTCCAAATAAAAATTGGCCATCTGTATATCTTCTTTGAGGAAATATCCTTTTATTTTTTCTTCTCATAGTTTAATGGGGGTGTTTTATTTTTACCCAAGGCCCCCAAAATGCTATTCTGCAAAGACATTTGTGCTACTGTGTTCATTATAGCACATTCCCCGAATTTGAAATAAGCCATGTTCCAGCACAGATGACTGATTATAGAAACTATAGCATAGATAGAAAGATATAGATATTAATATATAGGGAGATCTATATTTGGTTTTATGTCTATATACGCAATGGAATACTGTTCAACTGTAAGAAAAAACAAAATCATGTAATTTTCCACTATGTGGTTGGACGTGGAGTGTATCATGATGATACCCTCTATCATCATGTTGGTCAAAAGAAGAGTGATGGGGCTGGAGCGATAGCACAGTGCGTAAGGCATTTGCCTTACATGCGGCCAACCTGGGTTCGATTCCCAGCATCCTATATGGTCCCCCTAGCACCGCCAGGAGTAATTCCTAAGTGCATGAGCCAGGAGTAACTCCTGACCCAAAAAGAAAAAAAGGAAAAAAAAAAGCAACACACACCTAGTTGTTTGAGCTGAACTTTTCTACCTTGGCATCTTAAAGAAAGATAGCTTATACTTCCAATTTAAAAAAATTTTTTTAAAAAAAAAAGAAGAGTGACATGGGGCTGGAGTGATAGCACAGCAGGTAGGGCATTTGCCTTGCACGCGGCCGACACGGGTTCGAATCCCAGCATCCCATATGGTCCCCTGAGCACCGCCAGGGGTAATTCCTGAGTGCATGAGCCAGGAATGATCCCTGTGCATTGCCGGGTGTGACCCAAAAAGCAAAAAAAAAAAAAAAAAAAGAGTGACAGATACAGAATTATTTCTCTCATAATTTGTATGAAAAGAAAGAAAGAGCCCCAAAAAATGGTCAAAGGCAACAAAAGTGAAAATCAGTCCACAAAAGTGAGCTTATCACTACAGAAGGTTTGAGGGAGGGCCTAAGATAATGATGGAAGGAAACAGATATTCTGGTGGAGGGTGTGTTGGATGTGTTGCTGGAATGTCTTATACACAAAATTCTGTCATAAACAGTATTGTAAATAATGGCACCTCAAATAAAATTTAAAAAATAAAATAAAATATCCCTGAAATGTAAAATTACAGACTGTGAACATAACTGCAGTCAAATTATTTTTGAGCCTCATTTTATGAGAGTTTATTACTGAGCATTTTCATTAATAACTTTAAGTTGTTAACAATTTACTGCTTATGGCTCACTGACATTTATAGTATACTGTATTAGCTAAACTAATATGTATATTTAAATCCACCAAAATTTATTGGAAAAATTCAGCTATGGGATTTTTCAGCATGATAAAAAATTATTTTAGTCACCATGATTTACACTTTTACAATTTGCCCTGGCTTAATTTTTTGAAACAAAATACATTTTAAAATTAATTTATTCAGTGTAACACAATCAGAGTCATGTGGATTTCTGGCACCCTTTGCCTATTACCAGAAGATCTTGGAAATATATGAAAAAATGAAAGTTTTAAGAGAATGAAACTATAAAATAAAAAAGCAAGGGATTGGGAAAGAAATGTTAAATATCAGCAAGTGAAAACATGTGAGATCATTCCCAAATAATATAGCACTGCACTGTAGCACTGTCTTCCCGTTGTTCATCAATTTGTTCGAGCAGGCACCAGTTATGTTTCCATTGTGAGACTTCTTGTTACTGTTTTTGGCATATTGAATACGCCATGGGTAGCTTGCCAGGCTCTGCCGTGCAGGCTGGATACTCTCAGTAGCTTGCCCCGATTTCCAAGAGGGATGGAAGAATTTAACCAGGATCAGCCGCATGCAAGGCAAATGCTTACCCGCTGTGCTATCGCTTCAGTCCTCAAGGAAATTAATGTTTATAATACATAAATATATCTTTTAATTATAAATAAAAGAAATGAAAGGAAAGGTGCCAGAGAGATAATACAGAGACGAAGGTGCTTTCCTTACTTGTAGCCAGCACCTGTTCAATTTTAGGCGCAGAGTATGTCACTGAAGCCCTGCTTGGAGTGATCCCTGATCACAGCCAAGGGTAAGCCCAGAGAACTGTTAGGTGGGCTCCAAAACACCATTCAAAACGAAAAAGAAGGAGGAGAAAGGAGAAGGAGGAAGCAGAAGTGAAGGAAGAAAAAGGAGGAGGAGGAGGAGGAGAAGGAAGAAGAGGAAGGAAAAGCAGGAAGAAGGGGAGGAGAAGAAGTGGATGGAGGAGGAGGAGGAAGAAGAAGAGGAAGATGAAGAGATTAAAGACAAAATCAAAATAGATCTTGCAGTGTGCTTTCTCCTGAATTTAGAAGGCAACAGTAGCTATTCAGACGAATTAATTTCTCTTGTTCTAATTACATGTATCTACAGAAAGACCTTGGTTAAAAAAAAATTCCCAAAGGGTCCAGGTATGTTTTACTAAAAGTCTTCTTTCATATCTTATTAATAAAGCATTGATTTTTGTTTTATATTTGAATTGGTTTATTATCGTTCTACCCTGATTAACAAACTGATAAATCAAATGTATGAATCTAAAGCCTTAAAGGCCAGGTTTTGTCTGATAGTGACTTTGTCAACACAAAACAAAATCTGACTGTCTGCCCACACTCTCCAAAAATAGAACAAAAAAAAAAAAAAAAACACTCTCTGAGCAGCTAATCTGCTTTCTCTATGACAATTTAGTTGACATTAACTCTTTTCATGAAAATTTTTCTAACATTATATTCCTTACCAAGTATAAAATTCTTCATCAAGGGACAAGATAATTTCATGATTTGGGTCGTTGTCTCTAACAGGAACTAATAAAAAGCTAGGGTTTGATACGATCTGACAAAATGTAACATATTTATGAAATTATAAAATGGCAGAATTTAACTTCAATATTCCTTGCCTTAGTCTATGAAACAGACACATTGAGAGGATAACTTTGTATTTATTCAGAAGACTATTTTGTTTCATACACAAATTGCTCTATTCAAGTAAAAAATGTACGTCAGAAAAATAACCTCGTACAATAACAAAGAGACATTAAAAAACAGCTGCTAATTTCCTGTTTGTTTAGTGTTCATCAAAGCTTCCGGAGTAATGCTCAGAACCAGTGCAATGAATTACTCTTATGCTAAATTTCATGCTTAATCATATGCAGAAGACAAAGTTCAATATAGGTTTTATTGTCTATTCTTTGTTAAAAATTTCATTCTCAAGAATATGCTAAGCCATTGGCACTATGTTCTAATTCAAATTGCAGCAAGATGGAAATTTAAACAGGTATTAGAAAACTATATATTAAACATTGATTCAATTTGAATATTAATTCCACAGACTAAATTAAACTATTTTGAGACTTTAGGGAAATGGGTTTAGCTTAGTTTTTATTTTTTTATCCTAATGCTTTTAATTTGAAATATAATCTTCAATTTGGAAAATAATATTGTTAGAACAATATGAAAAATCAGAAAACAGATTTCAAACAAAATTTTTATCATGAAAACGACATTTCTAAATTTTTAACCATTTCTATTTTTAAAGTCTGAGACTCACTGTTTGAATCCATGTTTTCAAAACCTCCTGTTCAAGAATGTTTTTCTTAAAGATAGTAATGAGAATAATAAAGATTTCTTATCACTTAAGGATTATACATTGTCTAGAAAATAATGACAGATGATCTCCTCTCTCTCTGAGCTATGGAAAAGCACACTTTACCCTACCACTTCACCAGTGAAAATGGAAGGTTCTTTTCATAAGCATTAATAGCATGATGACCTGTAGCTGAAAAAAATTCTGGTTAATGGAAGAGACTTAACAACAGTTTGATATAAGTGATTCATATAGGAATATGTTACAAGTTTATTCATATTAAGGAGAATTCATTTAATCAGTTCTAATTTTCTACATTCAAATGACCAATAATTATCAGTGTTTTCAAATGTTATACATAAAAATAACAATAAAGGGTATCAGCCTATACATTGTGAACAGACTTTTGACTTTAGCTTACTCACTGTATGTAATAGACACAATAAAAAGAAAGTACATGGTGTCCTCTTTCAGGCATTAGTAAAATCACAGGTATCTATATGTACTTTTCAAGCATTTTTTTCTCAATTTGTTTCAATTTCACAATTGCTTTATTTTTAGTTCAAAGAAACTAAAGATATCTAAACTGCATAATTTTAAACAATTGCATCTCAGTTTTAAATCAAAACTTGTAAAATGCTAGGATTGTCTTACCACTCTTCATGCAGTGTGCTTGACTAGTCTGGACATGACTTTTTTGCCAATATAAGGTGATCAATAAAAACATAATTTGACAGGTAAACAATCCATCAAACTCCCCTATGCAATTTATCAAAATTGCTTCTCTAGTGTCTAGTAACTCTTCTTTATAACTTTCTATTACTGAAGCTGTAGTTGCCTAGAGGAATAGCATTAAGTTTTATCCATGTTTATACATATATGTATATCTGGTGTCTATTATGTTCTTGCTTATAATTATTGCTTAATACATGTTTATTAATACATAAATAAAATACATGTATCAAATAGTTCAGTTTTATTCCATTATGTGTTTGTGTGTATCTATCTATATATGTATATATATATATATATATACATGTAGATCAGTGAGAAGCACTTCAGATATCTTATGAATATTTTCTTATTAACTATTTGCATTGTTGGTTTACAAAATATAAAATCATCATTTATTAACTCTATTAACCACTTCAGAATACAAATGAAAACCGTTTAAAAATTATAGCAATGCACCATTTTAAGAACTGTCAGTACAAATTGGAGTCCAGTATATATAATCTAATTTGCTTTATGTCTGTTTTAATATGAAATTTGTTAATATCTTCTAATCTTTTTGGAAGACTCTTATGTTCTCATTTATTAGGATAAATTGTATGAATTTATTTCAAGATTGGAGTATCTGTGAGAAATCATTAGCAATATGAAGTCTCAGTAAGAAAGATAAAATAATGACACTCTAGGAAAGAGAGGAAAAATTATGTATTAATTTAATTTTAACTAAGGACTCAACAGTAAAGATAGTACAATGACACTAACTTAACTAGATCATTGATCTGGATAGAAGCAGAGTAACAGCCAATGTCAAAATTTAAATAAATACTTTCCATTCAGGAAATAGTTTACCTGAGTCTGTGACAAGACATATATATGTATATATGAGGAAATGAATGAAAAGTCAAGTCTATAATATCAATATACTAATTATTTCTAGAATATCAGCGAGACTTCAGAAATATGTTTTATTATTTTTTATTATGCACATTATTTCAAATGTTTAAGTATGTTTATTTTATCACAAATAAAATGCTCAAATATATGGATGACACAATGTCATAGGTAATAGTTAACCTGAAATACATCATTCAAAAGTGTTCAGTTAATGGGATCTATCTTAATATTTTAATTACCTCTAGGGAGTTAGTGGGTGCCTGATCATACTGTGATTGGATATATAGCACAGAATTTAATATCTGCTTGGAACAAAGAGCTAAGAATTATAGTGAATTGGCCAGCTTGAAAGCTGTTAGACGTATCATGGGAAAACAATTGTATTTCCTTACTGGTAGAAATTAATATACCAACAGATTTAGCACAAGACTACTATAGATATTCAGGGAAAGAATAAAATATTAACTTCAAGATATATATTAATTTCTTTGGCAAATTTATTATTTTTCTTGAGCCAGTACATTTTGGCATTAAAAAGTATAACTGTTTTACTTAGCCAATCATCCAACTAAATCACTGGTGTCATAAATGATAACATTAGGAGTAAGCTTTGAGGCTAAATGCATTCAATTTTTTTCTAACAAAGTATACAAGTTTCATTATGTTCAACACAGAATGAGGCATGCAAGTAAATGTGTTCCTATTCATAGTTGTATACGAATGTTTTCAGGAAAAAAATTAAATTCTTTGTCTATTGTTTTTCAA
Source organism: Sorex araneus (assembly GCF_027595985.1). Taxonomy (NCBI): domain Eukaryota; kingdom Metazoa; phylum Chordata; class Mammalia; order Eulipotyphla; family Soricidae; genus Sorex; species Sorex araneus. Next base: position 63,185,696 of record NC_073302.1, on the reverse strand, counting down.
ATTCAGAGACAATAAAATTATACCACATAACAAAGCTATAGATTTTGACCATTTAAGTGTAAGTTTTTGTTTTTGGCTTGCTTTTTTGCACCCTTAGAGCTGTTCCATTTAACCTCCAAATAGATTCAGCTTGACCAAGGTACCTAAAATATGTACACTTTAGGCAGATAAGCTCTAAAAATCCTGTGTTAAAACCATTTCAATTCTTTTTCTACTCCACCACCATTCCATTTTTCTGCACAAGCGCCTTTGTGTTGACTGGTCTTTCACCGTCTCCCTTTTGAACTCAATTTATGCTGAGTGCATATAATAAATGCTCAAATTCTGGTAGCCATTAGTCTGTATTTCTGTCACTGGACGTCCTGATGCTGGAAAGCATCTGTAGACTGTAGGGTTTGTACTTATACTTATTGATCTGCTGGCTCATTTGAACTGACTATTAACCAAGGTTTAACATGTTGAGTTTACACCTTGGATAGTTCTTATGCACATCCAGACCTTGGACTAATCTTATGTAAACAGTTTTTAAGCTTTCACTACTCTTACCTCTTCCTAGATTAGAAAGTCAGATGACTGGGGCTGGAACGATAGCACAGCGAGTAGGGCGTTTGCCTTGCATGCGGCCGACCCGGGTTCGATCCCCGGCATCCCATATGGTCCCCCAAGCACCGCCAGGAGTAATTCCTGAGTGCAAAGCCAGGAGTAACCCCTGAGTATCGCTGGGTGTGACCCAAAAAGAAAAAAAAAAAGAAAGTAATCTGCTTATATTCATGAGAGAAAAATAGTAGTATAGAGAATTTGACAGCATTTTCAAGAAAAATGTCAATATTTGAAAAATAAAGTAACAATTTCTTAAAACTTTTATGCCAATTCGGAGATAATTTAAATCTAAACTATTCTTAATCTTTTGATACATAATTATGGTATACCTAAATAAAAAGAAAGAAAGTCTATTAGTAGCATGAAGATGAGAATACTAAGCAACATCATTATTTAAAAGGAAAAGAAGAGAAAATAAGATCAAGTTGTAGTCAGGGAAAATTACACTGCCTTTCAGAACTCAAGGTTTATTAAAACATCTCTAAATTCTCTAGGTTACAGCTTGTTTTATTCCATTTTACTTGAAACTGTGTTGGGAAAGATGGTGAAAATAAATATGTATGATTTTTAATGAAAATGCAGATCTGAAAGAATAAAACAGGGAGAAAAAAGTAAAAGTGATCTTAGTAAATCTGTTTCAGGGGAAGATTTGATTCATATTAGGTTCTGTGCTGATTTGGACAAAAGATAGAAAAAATAAGGTTCATTTCATGTAGTAAATATAGTATTTTTTTTCATAAGAAAAAGTATATCTTTTTGAGGGGGACAAAGTTGGAGTAAATATTATAGAGAACATGACATGTTGTATTTTATCAAAATTTAATTGCTTAAATATTCACCAAAGTAGTCTCACAGAGTGTCTATGAATTTTCTTCAAATGATGTTTGATTCATACAACCTAACAAAGAAATTGCAAATATTAGAGTTTAATGCAATGGAAAAAGTATTTTTCCCCAGAATTAATAGAATGAGATCAAATAGTATATAAAATGAGACATGCTAAGAAAAAAGTTTTATGAGAAAATTATGAGACTTTTTGTTTTCCTTTGAGTGTCCTTTGGTGAAGTGAAGTTTAGCAAATATACTCCCTTTAAAAATAGCACTGAAATGAAAGGGTGTTTCTCTTTTTTTCAAATTCCAGCTAATGCTTGTTTCCTGTGTTAACTTACTTAAGGCCCAAAACCAATGAGGAGAGATGATTTATCTAAATTCCTGGGAGAGCACTCCAACTTCTTGTGGAAATTAAACTCTCCACTTTTCTTCTTAATTGAACCTGTATACACCAGTGATGTGGATCTTAAGGTGCTATAAATATCTTCCACATAACCCAGTGTGGTGAAATTACCCATGTCACAATTGAGCAAGCACATTAACTCTCTGAAGAATATTTTCCATTGGCAACAGATCTGAACTAAATATATATATATATATATATATGTATATGTATATATGTGTGTGCATACATATATATATAGTTCAGATCTGTTGCCAATAAAAATATATGTATACATGTATATATACACATACATATGCATATATATACACATATATAGTTAACTACATCATCATCATTATCATCCCATTGATCGTCAATTTTCTTAAGCAGTCTCAGTAATGTCTAGCCCTAAGATTTTAGAAGCCTCTCTTTACTCGTCCTTCCCAACCGTACCATATTGGAGGCTCTTTCAGGGTCAGGGGAATGAGACCATCATTATTACTGGTTTGGGCATATGAATACGCCACAGGGAGCTTGCCAGGCTCTCATATGTGGGCAGGAATCTCACAGTAGCTTGCCAGGTTCTCCAAGAGGGAGAGCTAGGCTATAAGATGTCTTCCGGGAGCTTGGTTTTATAGTCTCTGGATGTTGGCTGTTGATGGGATTAACTACATCATCACTGTCATCACTGTCATCCTGTTGTCAATTTACTCGAGTGGGCACCAGTAACGTCTCTATTCCTCCCATCCCTGAGATTTTAGCAGTCTCTCCTTACTCGTCTTTCCCAATGATTGGAGGCTCTTTCAGGGTCAGGGGAATGAGACCTATCATTAGTGTTTTTGGTATATCTAATACGCCTCAGGTAGCTTGCCAGACTCTGCCCGTGTGAGTGGGATACTCTCCTTAGCTTGCTGGGCTCTCCGAGAATTTTGTAATTGTATCTCATGGTGATTCAATTAAAAAAAGGTGTTAGAAGGCCAGACATTGGTCCCCAAAACTCATTATAAAGAAACTTGGTTCTTGTGGGATCATCTCAGCTCTGAACCAGTAATCATGAAAACTCTTGCTTCCTGGGTATCCACTATAGACCACAACTTACTTGAGGCGCTTAAGCATCGTCAACTCATTTTCTATTCGCTGCAATTCTAGGATGCAAATATTATTCTCACTTTACAGATGAGCCCACTGAGGACCAGAGACTCCTCCTAAGCACAGGGTTCCTCTTCCTTCACAATGCTTGGCTGAGAGTAGGTGCTGAGCAAATGTCGATGAAGCAAATAGCAAATCATTTCATCCCTATCACGTGATCCTGAGCCAAGGTTGATGCAGGCAACCATCCTCTCATGTCATTTTCTATGGGATATTAAATTATAAACTCCCATTTGTTAATTTTCCTTGTTTTCACTGATGATGTATTCCCCTGGGACTTGGACAATATTTTAAAAGTAAGATACTGTTTATACAGATTATAATCTTGTCTTTTCTTTTTTGCTTTTGGGTCATACCTGGTGATGCACAGGGGTCAATCCTGGTTCTGCACTCAGGAATCACCCCTGGTGGTGCTCAGGGGACCATATAGGATGCTGGGAATGGAACCTGGGTTGGCTGCGTGCAAGGCAAATGCCCTACCCACTATGCTATTGCTCCAGTGCCTCTAGCCTTCTTGAGGTGGCATTCAGTAACCTTGAGAGTGTAATTCCTGACCCCCTAGGCGGTCTCCTACAGGTGAACTATCTTCCAAGGGAGATGCACCTGCCTGTGCCAGGCTGGGACGGTGGTGGATCATCAACCTTATCCCAGTGCTGCTTATCTAACTCAGCAAGGGCCTGGTCTTCTCCCTTATACCCATTCTAAGAACTGCAAGACTGAGCCATCATCCAAATCCCATATTCCCAGGGACCCAGAGAGTATGCGGTCCAGAAATGACTCATCAGCCCTCAGATATCAAACTGGGCTCCTGTTAACTTGGCAACAAGCAGGAACTAACATTTCATCTGCTAAATGGACACAATCAGTTAAAATATCTGTGGGCAATTCTGGGCAGGGAATTCTGCCTGGCCCATGGGCAACAGAGATATACAACTGTGCATGGACACCTGCATGTGGGTGATTGGCCTCTTAGACACGGTGGTGAGAACAGAAGTTCTGTCATGAGCCAGGGTAAAGACTGCAGTTCTTGGCTTGGTGGGGTAGAACAGTGGGATTGATTACATATGTATAAAAATTATATATAGTTATACATTTATCTAGGTACATACAGTTAACTTACTAAATTAATGAAACATGTATGTATACTTATTACATTCTGTTTGTTGAAAATAGCTTAACATTAAAAAACTTAAGTTATGCATTTAAGTGAACTGCACAATATATATCCTGATATATATATATACCTGAATATATCTAATGTTGTTTAATTCTGAGAAAGTTGTATATTTTATTCAATAACCATTTTTGTTAAGCAATTATTTGTTTAACAAATAATATACACATGTTTAAAATATTCCATAATTTAAAAAAATCATGAGATGCATAAGGGATATTTTTAGGAGAAAACAAATTTTTACCATTGATTCAGTTGATGAGAGAAATCTTTAAGAATTAACTAAAATCAAGAGAATATTTTCTAATATTTTGGTTTATTTTGCAGTCACAGCCATTAGTGCTCAGGGTTTACTACTGGTTCTGTATGTAGGGATCTCCCTGGCAGGCTCTGAGAACCATTTGGGGTTCTAGGTATTGAACCCAGGATTGTCAATTGCAAGGAAAGCTTCCTACCCACTATATTATCACTCTGCTAGTAGTTGAAGGATTGATGAGGACCCTTAAGCTGAGTCCAGTGTTGTATTCACATAGTAACTACATAGATGACTTTTTAATAAAATAACATATTTTTCCAGTTATTAAAAAAAGCTTTGTCATGGAAGACATTAGATTATAAAAATATAGCTATATGGGAAGACAATGAATTCATAAAATATATAATAAATTTTAATCTTATGTCTAAAAATCCACAAATTATTTAATTATAGGAGTTATAAAAACTCTACAGCTGTTATTACCATAGTTATTATATTAAAATTAATACTATTCATCATCATCATATAAAACTATTATATTAAAATTATGAATAATACTATTATAGTAATACTGTTTAACATATAGTCCCCTGATTATAATTATGATATAATTATAATCCTCATAGTAATGGTTGTTCAAAAAATTTAGAAGAATGCCCATTACCATATGTAAATTTGACTATTCTATATTTTTATTTTGTTTTGTCTGTGAGCCACATTGGCTGTGCTCAGGACTTAATTTTGGCTATGCTCATCCATCACGTGAGGCTGACACCCAAAGACAGTAGATACAAGGGCCAGGGGAATTGCCCCATAGCTGGAAGACTGCTTCGTGAGTGGGGGGGAGAAGACAGATGGAATAGAGAAGGGATCACTAAGAAAATGATGACTGGAGGAACCATTTGGAATGGGAGATGCATGCCGAAAGTAGATAATGGAACAAACATGATGACCTCTCAGTGTCTGTGTTGCAAGCCATAATACCCAAAAGTAGAGAGAGAGAGAGTATGGGGAATATTGTATGCCATGGAGGCAGGGGGAGGGTGGGAAAGGGGGGGCTATACCGGGGATATTGGTGGTGGGGAATGTGCACTGGTGGAGGGATGGGTGTTTGATCATTGTGTGATTGTAACCCAAACATGAAAGCTTGTAACGATCTCACAGTGATTCAATAAAATTAAATAATAATAATAATAAATAGACAAAAAATTCTGGCTATGCACTCAGGGATATCTCCTGGTGGGCATGAGGGATTATTTGGGGTACCAGGGGTTGGACCTAAATGCACCAGATGCAAGGTAAGAGTCCTATTCACAGTATCATCAATCTCATCTCAACTGACTTTTCTAAAGCATTTGTATGTATATGTGTGTGTGTGTGTGTGTGTTAAAGTGAGTCAAAGAACTCTATGCTCTTTCACTGTATCTAGTTACAATCTTTATAACGTTTCATTTAATTTGTTTCAATCTTCTCATCTAAATATAATTCCTTTATTAAGGTTTCCAAACTGGTCATGATTTTCCTTATAAATGTCTTTATTGATACATTATTTTTGTTTCTTCTATAAATGTTGTATGTTGTATACTTTAAGAGTTTGTTTTCTCTCATTAGATATGGATATAAATGCACATGTATTTTATATTAATAACATTCTCATAATAAAATCTTAATTGAGTACCAACAATGTTCATTTGCACATTATTTTAATTATTAATTTAATTAATTATTAAATTATTAAATTAAGTTCTTATCTTTTTGCCACTAGGTAAATATGTGTTGAATGACCCCTGTTATATAGAGAGACGCTTAAAAGGTCTTTTTATTTTTTTTGGCTATTTGGGTCACACCTGGCGATTCACAGGGGTTATTCCTGGATCTGTACTCAGGAATCACCCCTGGTGGTGCTCAGGGGACCATATGGGATGCTGAAAATCGAACCTAGATTGGCTGCATGCAATGCAAGGCAAATACCTTACCCGCTATGCTATCGCTCCAGCCCCAAAAAGTCTTATTTTTCACTAGGACAATTGTAGTTATAAATTTAATTTTAATTTTTTCTTATATATCATAGAGAATAGCAAAGAAGAAAAAAGTACTATTTATGGGATTGCTTCCTATAACCAGAAGATTATAAGGTAAATTTAAGGCTATGAAATATATATATATATATATATATATATATAGCCACAGGTCTATGGGGATTGTGTGAAAATAATCATATAAATTCCATTAATAACTATCAGGTTACTAAGTGTCCTTTTACATTTACGCACTAAGAAAAGTGTAAGTGGTGTTTGCTTTAATTTACTTGTATATATCTTACTTTGTGAAAGCACTCAAGTGACTGAAAGAATCAAAATCATCATTACCATGGCTCACAACCCATTAGAATTGCTGCTAAAAGTTCTGTGAGTTGCTACTTGCTTTTCAGACATCACAAGAATACTTGCTTTTCAGATATCACAAGAATGCCAGTAACGATAGCTGACTATAAAGTGGCAATAACAATTTCAATAATGCGTCACAAAATTTTACACGTCTGTTTCAGCATACATATTCAAATCCACTTTGTTTTAAAAAAGCATAAAACAAGTCTGTACAATCAGGCTAGAGAGTTGATTGAATATGATTTTAACGTACGTTTTCCAAGGTTCCCCACGAAACAAATAGTATACTTGGATTGAATTTGATATCTATAGAAAAAAGCAGAATATTAACTCTAATATAAGTGAGAGAAAATTGAGTATTCTGTTGCTCTCTTCAGGTATTCACAGTTACTTAAAAAAAAAACATCATTTGGTAAGATAGTTATGTCTCCAATACTGCGATTGTGACTAGAAAATAGTTTTCTACTTAAAAAAATAAATGTCTGGCTTCACTCCAACATTTATTTTCAATAATGCTTAAGCATTTATCTTGCAGCAGGAGACCATTATATAGTCACAACGTTCAATTCTTTTGACATTATTGCTTAAGAAAAACAGGAATGTTAAAAATAAAGGAGTTGTTGATTAAAGGAGTGCATAGGTAGGCTGGATGGGAGAACAAACACTGTGAGGAAAAATTCTCTCAAATAATCATTTGAAGTGGAAATTGGACATGTTTTCTTGTCTTCAAACATATAGTCTTGGGGTCTGTGATAAAGAATATAACCAAGAAATATGTGTGCATATTCTAGCATTTTCAAATAAATGACATACTTCATATAATTTATTCTCTATCATTATTTGATGCTTTACCTGGCTGTTCCCAAATGTATGTATTTAGATACTCCCATAGTTTAGATGGACTTTGAACACCTGCACTTACCCTAATGAAGCTCTTCCTTTTCTGAAGACAGTTCTCACAGTAATATGAACACCTCTGAGCTGTTGTTCTCTGATAATCAGTGGGGATTGTTGCTTCTCTTAATTTTCATCAATTCAAGAGACTAAACATATTTTATAGGAAGTAAGTCCTGAGGTGATTGGTATCTAACTGTTGAGGCTCATTATCTGACATTGTATTTTGAGTCAATCACTATTATAGAAGAGGCAAGCAGCAACAGAGTGCCTATGAGAAAAAAATGATTCATTCGGAAAAATCAATAGATCATGGGGATGGAAATACATTTTGAAGATAGCATAATCTACTCTTGAATTATCCAATCCCAGTTTACATATGCAATTTCTTTCTTTTACTTAATAAAGTTCACTTTTCTCTCATATTTCCTAAACAAATGTTTAATTTTAGAAATTACATGAAAATATTCCATTTAAAAATAATTTCACACTCTTACAAATAAATCTCGGAAGAGAGTAACATGCTGCAGGGATTCCTCCTCACCTCACACTAGGCTGACTTCATCTGGGATTCTTGGAGGGGACCGAGTGAGTCCCTCCACCTGCCTCAATAGAGTCCTGGTAGCCGAAAACCTCCAGAACCCAACCACCACCATGCTCATGGCCCATCTTCAAAGATTCAGAACAAGGCCCTCACACATAAGAACGAATCCACTGAAAACAACAGGTATGCGGGTTTTGTGATTGAAATCTCCAGGCTGGCCTAGGCTCTGGAATGGGTGCCCTCCCCATCTCTTTGCGCTTCCAGTTCCCTGGCAGCCATGCCCATGCACAGCCTCCGGGCACCATATAAGCTCATGATCCAGAGACTCACAAATAAATCTCAAAAGAGAGCAACATGCTACAGAGATGTCTCTTCACCTCAAAATCACCACGCAGTTAGAAATTTTACAACAGCTCTATCAGCCTGTTTAAAACTTTAGAATTCCTGGAGTTACATCTTATACTTTATACCACTGATGTACCAAGAGTAGATACCATATTTGATGGGGTGTAAAGTAGGAGGCCCCGCATGGCAGAGCCTGGCAAGCTGTGAACAACAGGATGACTGTGATACTGTGAAAGTAGAAGGCAACCAATCTTAACATATATATATGTATATACATATATATATACATACATATATCTCTTGTATCACTTGTCTTCCCGTTACTCATCAATTTGCACTAGGAGGCACCAGTAATGTCTCCATTTGTCCCTGTTGCATGCTAGTGTAGCCCTTGACCGATGGCGATGCTTATGACCAAGTTTGTGTTGACGAGAATACTGACACCACTGAAGCCTATACTGTCGCATGTTCCAAAGAACAGTTCTTCTCTAGTGTCAAAAACGGCTTGATGTGATTGATGCCTTCTCATCTTGGTCAGTCCAATGACATCATACTTGATCTTCTACCATCAGTTCCTCAATGGATGCTTCTGATGCCAGCGTATGTGTGTTGAAAGCACAGACAGTCATTTTAGTCCTTCTTCGTCTTGGCAGCCTAGTTTGGCCCTGAGATTTTATCAGCCTCTCTTTGCTCGTCCTTCCCAATGCTGCTGTATTGGGGTCAGGGGAATGAGACCCATTATTGTTACTGTTTTTGGCATATCAAATATGCCATGGGTAGCTTCCAGGCTCTGCAGTGTGGGGGGATACCCTCGGTAGTGTGCCGGGCTCTCTGAGAGGGACAGAGGCTTTTAGGGCAACCTCTAACTGCCCTTACAGGTGTTCCCAGTCTACCTAATACAAGCTTTTGGTCGACTGGCATGTTGTAAGAATCTGCACACTGACAAACACGCATCTGCCTACGTCTCTGGGCAGCACCTGTTGGTTCACTCTTCGTTGGTTGGCACCATTGCTATCTCCCACCATGATGAGGCAGTGAACCGTTTGATGCTCTTCATGTTCCTGGAGTGAGCAGCATATATATAAATATATATATATTTATATATACATGTATATATGTATGCATACAAGGCTCAACCAGTATCTGCAAGTTAGTAGTCTCTTTAGAGAGGTTTAATGGCTCCAAGTTGAGATACAACAATTTTTACACACTTTCTTCTAAGGAAATCTTTTTGAATCATTTCAGCAATTTATTCATAGCCAGCAATATGAAATAAATTATTATGCATCTGCCTTTGGGAGGTGATGGTAAAATTTGTAATAATGGTGGTAGGAAGGTGTAATGGTGGTGGAATTGGCATTAAATATCGAATGTAATAAGTTATTGTGAACAATTTATAAAAATAAAAATTTAAATAATTGATATCACACCAGCTGGAGTGATAGCACAGCAGGTAGGTCATTTGTTTGCATGCGGCTGACACGGGTTCGATCCTCAGCATCCCATATTGTCCCCTAAGCACTTCCAGCAGTAATTCCTGAGTGCAGAGCCAGGAGTAACCTCTGTGTATTGCCGGGTGTGACCCAAAAAAAAAAAAAAGATATCGTTCCTGTGCTTAAATATTCTGCTCAAAGGATGAATAGTCATCCTTTAAATTGTTAAATAAGTTTTAAATATCTTACTATAGAATGACAAAATATTTCTTAATAAACAATGACAAGTAGCAATGTATGTTAGCTTATATTTAACCATATATCCAATCCTTGGCAAAGCACTATTAGACTTTTAGTCACATCACTCTTAGCTCCCATCTTGAATGTGCAGCTCCCATCTTGAATGTGCCATACACCAATATTCTTTCTTTCTATTATAGGGAACATAGCAAACAAAATTAACACATAACTATGCATCACCTAATTTACATTTGTGACTTTGTAATCACATACAAGGCATAATAGATTGAACATCTTGTGGTTTGAGCCTTAAAACTGTTGTTTTTAATTTTTGCAGTTAATTTATCTTGCATGTTATATTTTGAAAAGTGCTACCTAGTATTTCCTTTACAATTATTTTTCTTTCATGAAACTTACATTCATTTTCTCCAGAAATAATGTTTTTTCTTATCCCTGACCTCTAGAACAGTTTGTTTATATCATATAGATGATGTATATTATTTGTAATTTATATTACAAATATTTGGAGAACAACTTATTAAAGATGAGCTTTACATTGGTATATATTGTTATCAATGCATTATTGAGCCTAGAACCCTGTGCTGCATTTCACAATCTTAAAAACTTAGAATGCCATTTCACAATTTAAAAAAATTAGAATAAACCCTCTGCTCCTTAAAGACTATGATCCTGGAGGTCTACTAACCCATTTTGGCATCCAGCGGCTTCTTATAGAAACGCATTTGGACTGTGAACTGAGCTACAACCTCATGCCGCCCGGGGAGAGGGCAGGATTTTCTCTCTCAATGCTTTCTTTCTCCGGGGGAGATAGCAACCACAGCAGCAGCAGCAGCAATGCCCACATGGCATCTGCCATCTTCTAGAACTCACAACCTAGAGGAATGAGCTTGCAGTGACGTATTTAATGTATTCAAAGTATTCATAGAGAGAAAAAAGTGAAGATCATTAGGCACTCAGGTGGGGGCGTGGTTGTGGGAGGGGTGTATATTGGGGTTCTAGGTGGGGGAGCATGTGCCCTGGTGAAGGGATGGGGGTTTGATCATTATATGACTGAGACTTAAACCTGACAGCTTTGTAACTTTTGTTCACAGTGATTCAATAAAATAAAAATTTAAAGAAAAATTAGAATAATAGGACTTTTTATATTCAACATTCAAAGTACAAGGATATCCTGGGAAATAGATCTCAAGTCAAGGTTACAATGTATCAGTATATGTATAGCCTTGATCTATTTCAGGAGATTCATTTTAGCAGGATAAATGTATAAGAAGGTAGAAACGAAGAGGAACCTAGGATAGACGGAATAGTGCTGTTAGAAATGTTATGCAGATTCTTCCTTACTATCAAGACGATAGTTTTCAGAGTGCCATATTCCTAGAACAGAGAATTTTGAAAGATACTTTTAGAAAGTAATCAGGAAGCAATCCCAAATTGTGTGTTCACAGGTGCTTTCTACTATCCCCATTTTGCGGAGTATAACATTTAGAGTTAGGAAACCATGATTATTCAAATGACTTTTAATTTTTTTCTTTTTGCATCATACCCAGCAATGCACAGGGGTTACTCCTGGCAGTGCTCGGGGGACCATATAGGATGCTAGGAATCGAACCCAGGTCAGCCGCCTCATGCAAGGCAAACACCCTACCCGTTGTGCTATCACTCCAGCCCCTCAAATGACTTTTTAATTGTTGGCTCCTAACCAGTACTTAGGTGGCCTAGAGACCCCTTTTGGCAATTCTCAGACAATGGGGTCATTGTGTCACTGCAAGGGCCTGAGCATGAAGTGCTGTTTGTGTTCTGAGGTTCTGGAGATTACTCTGGCTTTCCTGAAGGTGCTAGATGTGGGGTTGGCCCAGGTGGTACTAAGGAGATCTTCAGGGCTGCACCTGCTGATGCTTAGCGGGCCATGTGATGTCAGGGAACAAACCAGGTCAGCCAGCTTCAAGGCATGAAGAAAGGTTTTGAGGAAAGCTAATAAGCAATCATTATTACTGTCACTGTCACTGTCATTTCGTTGTTCATCGATTTGCTCAAGCAGGCACCAGTAATGTCTCCATTGTGAGACTTGTTGTTACTATTTTTGGCATATGCCATGGGTAGATTGCCAGGCTCTGCCATGCGGGCGAGATACTCTCGGTAGCTTGCCGGGCTCTCTGAGAGGGACAGAGGAATCGAACCCAGGTTGGTGCCATGGAAGGCGAACGCCCTACTACTGTGCTATAGCTCCAGCCTTTATTACAAGTGAATAAATACTATTTTCCCAAATATAGAAATATATTGGGCCGGAGCGATAGCACAGCGGGTAGGGCGTTTGCCTTGCACGCGGCCGACCCAGGTTCGATCCCCGGCATCCCATATGGTCCCCCAGGCACTGCCAGGAGTAATTCCTGAGTGCAAAGCCAGGAGTAACCCCTGAGCATTGCTGGGTGTGACCCAAAAAGCAAAAAAAAAAAAAAAAAAAAGAAATATATTAAAACATAAGTATGTCATGTGAAAGTCATTATATAATCATTGTAAAAATATTTTAATGAACAGGTCCACCAAAAAGTGTTGAAGAGTTCCTTATGAGATTAACTTAGCTAACATCCTTTTGTTTCTATATTTGCAAAATGCAAAATACTTCCTGAATAAACAGTTAATTTTATCATATGATATATGTCTTACACTGGAGTTTAAATTGGTCTGTTCTTTCTTTGGGAAATTACAAAAATGCAAGAGAGAAGACTAACTCTTTTTTTTTTTTTTTGCTTTTTGTGTCACACCTGGCGATGCACAGGGGTTACTCCTGGCTCTACACTCAGGAATTACTCCTGGCGGTGCTCAGGAGACCATATGGGATGCTGGGAGTTGAACCTGGATGGGCTGTGTGTAAGGCAAATGCCCTACCCGCTGTGCTATCACTCCAGTCCCGAGAAGACTAACTCTTAGACGTGCAGACAAGTATAGAATATGAACTTTTGTATACTTATTTTTTTTCACTTGTTGCCCTCAAACTGCCATTCTCAATAGTTTTTTAAAATTCTTTTTATACAGTATAAGCCCCTTTGTTTGTTAGATTTTTCAGCTGCTCTATCATCCCCTGCAATTCAACTAAACCACACAATCTTATGTTTTTGGTCTACTTTTGTGTTGATAGTTTTATTTCTTCTGGCTGCTACACACAGTGTGGTGACCACCTCTTTTCTGTCCCCAATATAAGTTAGTCGTGCATATCTTTAGCAGTGAAAAACATATTTTCTACAAAGTCTTTTCCTCCGGCAGAGACCTGAATTTGCTTTACTCTGATTATTGCTGGCTTATTTTTAATATGGAAAGGAACACATCAGTTTTTAAAGGTACTTTAAATAATCACCATAGTATCATTAAAAATGAGTAGATTATCCACTGTTGGTGATGACCATCAAAAATAAATATTATGCTAAAATTGCAGTAGAAAAATAGCTTTCAAATGACTGGGTCAGCTATCTAAATCTATTGATTTTTTTTAAAACTGAGAGTGTTCATTTCTCAAAAAAAAAAAGTATCCTCATGATCTGTAAATTGTGGTGTTTTAGGCATTATTTATTTTTTTTTACAAAGTCATTTCTGTGAGAGAAATGGTACCCTTAATGTCAATTCTCAATTATCTTTTGGCATGATTGATAGGATTATTTGGACTTTTTGATGTTAGTTACTATTCAAAGGTAATTGAATTGGGCCTGAGCAATAGTACAGTGGACATGGAATTTGCCTTGAACATGGGGAACCTGGGTTCAATCCCACATGACCCATATGAGAATCCCATATGAGAACTGTGTGGAATGATCCCTGAATGCAGAGCCAGGAGCAAGCCCTGAGTATCCTTGAAGGTGACCCCAAAATAAAAGAAAACAACTAAAACTTTTTGAATAGATTAAGGATTCAGCAAGAATAATTTTCCACATATGTCTTAGGAATGCTAAACCATTATTAGACAAAATTTAATATGTGCACAAATTCCATATTATGTGTTTCACACAATGAATCAGCTTTTCTAGAATTGAAGATAATTGCTAAATTTCCCCTGTAATCAATATTGAATACCTAAGGAGAATTTCTTTTAATTTTATAAAACAGCATTTAAAGCTTAATTGCTTTCATAAAATTTTGTATTCATTTGGCTTCTAAAATCAGTCAGCTGACAGAGTTCATTATTTTGACTTTACACAAAATGGCTGGTTAGTTTTTAGATGTAAACCTTATGTCAGTAGCATTGTGACATATTCAGAGAGAAATAGTCACTTTGAATAATTTATCACATAAAATATATCTAGTTTTCATAATTTTAATATATCAGTGATAATGAATTAAAACTAGTTTTATATCATGGTATTATATCTGTAGCACATCTTGGATTTTATCAGTGTTTCAGTAACTTTAGATAACTGGAATTTCTCTTAAATTTATAGAAAAAAGATTGAGTTACATAATGTATGAAAAGAATAGAAGAGGTAATGTATTATTCTCTGCTGCTTTATGATTTAAATCTTTTCTCAATGAATTTATGAAAAATGATTTTTCTGCAAATTAAGAAATGAATTCTAATTTACTCTCAAAAATCCTTATAAATTTTATATTGCTTAGTGAATAGTATTGTGACATCTGTATTTTAATACCCTACTATGAAATGTAAATAATTCTTCACAATTTTAATGTGAGGGATAAATCATGCCAGAGCCCTCTGGTGGCCAGAACAATAATATTAAATTTTTACTAGAAAAGTTCTGGCTAGATCACAGGAAGATTATCTTTGAGATCCTAAAACTTCACTTACCAACTAATTCCAATTAATGAATTTAGAGTAAAACAATTTTTTTTTTGGCTTTTTGGGTCACACCTGGCGATGCACAGGGGTTACTCCTGGCTCTGCACTCAGGAATTACCCCTGGCTGTGCTCAGGGGACCATATGGGATGCTGGGATTTGAACCCGGGTCGGCCACGTGCAAGGCAAACGCCCTACCCGCTGTGCTATCTCTCCAGCCCCAAGAGTAAAACAATTTAACTGATACAATGTAAACCAGGATATTTTAGTATCTGTTACCAAACAAAATATTATTTCATATGCAGAATTTAGTATTTAAATTGTATAGAAAACATAATTCTATATATTTTCTATACAGGTTAGCAAAATTTTAAAAATTTTAGAAAAATAAAAGATAATTTTATCAGATTCTTATTTTTTCTACTTCACCTGTGATATCAAATATCACAAACTATTTGAATTATAGAATTTCATAGCAGGAATAAATCATAGGGTTCATTTAGTGATATTCCTTCATTTAATGAATAAAGATAGTAGATCAAGTTAGATTGCTTGCTTTGCATATGATCCATGAGTAACTACCATATACAGATTACTAATATGAGATTAATATGGATGAAGTCTATTTCTATGTTTTAACAACAGTACTCTGCAAAAATGAGGTCCTTTGACCATATTTTATTTTTTCTACTAACTTTTTTTCTTTCAACTTTGCTTTAAGTTTGTTTTCACAACATAAAAATTCTCCTGAAAGTGTTTCAGATCGAGTTAAGGTATAATCACAGACACTGTGTATTTAAATGCAAAACTGAATAACAAAAGGTAGCAGGAAAACAACAGAAATATATTAGTTTTCTCTTTATGTGTAACACGTTACCACAAATTTAACAATTAAGACAATATTCCTTGATTAGTTCACAGTTTCATAGGTCTAAATTTCACTTGCAGAATGGTTGAAATCTCAGTTTAGGATATCACAGGACTGAATTAACAGTGTGGTCGGGTCTGTGCCCTCTAGAGACTCTGGAGAAGCACTGGCTTCTAAACTGAGTTCTCTTGTTGAAAAATTGATTTGTGCCATTGTAAAATTGAACTCCCTTTCCTACTGGTGTTCAACTAAGGGGTTTCTGTCACCATGTAAAAGCTGACCTTGATTTCTTAACCATGGCCCCTCCATCTATAAAGCCTATAGTGGAGAAGAGTACATATTAAATTCCTCTAACACCTTAGCTCTCATTTTAAAAATATCTTATTCCTTTTAAGAATCTTGCATTTTGTGCACAGTCTAGAATCATCCAATTATTTCTCCTAGTCAAATTTACCGCATAACATAATTTAGTAAATTTCCTTTTATATCATATTTCTAAATCCTGATCTTGAAGGTCATCTTGAAATTTAACATACTATATAAATTTAATTCTTATCACTAAGATACACTTCAACCAAAAGATTTTATTCTCATTGGTAGTTCACAGCCGCTTAAGTGATTCTTCTACTAATTCTGTATAAAATCTGTATAATCAAATTCTAACTTTAATACTAACTAAACAGAAATTGCATCCTAGTAAAGTGTTATTGTGTTAGACACTCTTATAGTTTGGAATCTGTCACAAATAGAACAAAAATCTTTGACTCAGTGGATCTTACATTATAAATGGGATCTTAACATTATTTTCTATATATTATACTGAATATATGTGGTTATCAAATAAGCACATATTCCAAGTGAAGAATGCTAGGGGAAAATATAAAGTAGATAATGAGAAGAATTCATATTATAAGAAAACACTATAGGTAACAAAATATTGAGTGCAACATTAAGATTTTGAGTAAAGACATGAAGAAATAGTGTTGACCATGAAGATGTCTTGTGGAAAAATAATCAAAAAATAATCAAGATATCTCTGGGAGGGAAAAACCTAAAACAAAACCTAAAGGAAGTGCTTGCCTTACTGCAAAAACAGAGCAAAGAGTAACATATGACTCACAGAGTGAAAAGAAAAATGAAAGTAAGGTAAGAAAAAAACAGATATCGTGGTGCTATTGTAGAATCCAAATGCAATGTAAAGCCATTACAAAGGAATGATATATATGATTTAAGTATCACATAAAAATACAACTCTGTCTGCTTTATTAAGGACTGATATGTGTTTTGTATGTAAATGACTTGTGTTTGATACCTAATGCAACATAGTCGCCCAAACACCGAAAGGAGCACCCCGGAACAATGCACTGGGATTTGCCTCAATGCAAAATAAAGATTATAAAGGCAAAAGTAGAAGCAGGAAACGCTACTACTTAAATTCAGGGTGGAGAGACAACATTTTGGATTAACAGTCTTTCAACAAAATGTGATTCCATCAACAATGTTTAAGAATAAACACATAATTTGAGCACAAGTCAATGTACACTAAATGTTTTTATCCATTCCAATTTGTGGGATATAAGATATTATCACTGCACTGTCATAGTACTGTTGCCCCCTTGTTCATTGATTATTGATTTGCTCAAACGGGAACCAGCAACTTCTCTATTGTGAGATTTGTTGTTACTGTTTTTGGCATATCAAATACACCACGGGTAGCATGCCACGCTCTACTGCGTGGGAAGGATACTCTCGGTAGCTTGCCAGGCTCTCCAAGAGGGACAGAGGAATCAAACCTGGGTCAGCCACAAGCAAGGCAAACACTCTACCTGCTGTGCTATCACTCCAGTCCATAAGATATTAATCATGTAAACATTTAATTTCTGGCTTTTGTTTTTGAAACTCTGAATTTGAACCAAATAAAATATGTTTCAATGTGCTACCCTTCCCCCAAAGTTCTGGCCTTCTATTGACCTAATATTACATGGGGAACTTGCACACCATCCAAAATGAGATAAGCTTTAGGGAGTGGTAAGTGCTGCAAATAGCTTTAGCTTTCATAGCTGAGAAATCGTACAAAGATATTTTTAAAAGTTCCATTAGACCTAAGAGGTAGTTAATTATACTAAAAGATAGTAAAAGAATCAGACAGTTGTAAGTAGCAAATATAGAAAATAAAGATAACTAGAGTTCCTTTGGCCAAAGTTACTGCAATATTGTTTGAAGTCAATGAATACTGATCAATAATTTTAAAACATATTTTAAATTATACTGTTAAGAGGGCAGTAGTGCAAACTATATTATACTGGCTTTGGTTCAAGCAAATGGAATATATTTGACATTATATAAGTATTATAAATATATTTATTGATTAGAATTGAAGTTCTTTATCCCTCTTCCTCCCAAGTAATATCTTTACTAACCACTGCCACTATCTGTTGTCTCCTGTTAAATTTCTATCATGTGATTTTTTTTAATTTCTAATTTCCACACAGATAATAAGCTGCTTTAGTGTTCAGCAGAGTATCTTTCCTTTCCTTGTGAATATATTATACAGAGAAAGTCAAGAGTTTTTATAAGAATTAGATTTCCACTTTATAAATAAGGAATTAACACATATTCCTGAATATATTTACTGAAAAATCTATTGTCCAAAGAGCTGTTTAAAAGAGTATATACTCTACTATTTACATTACTGTTCAAATGACATTTTGAAACTATAATTTGCAGGTATGTTTATTTTTCTCCATTTAGTTCTGAATTACTTATATTCAGACTTCTGTCTATTTAGAAATAGACATACAAACATAAAAAGAATATATGTCTATAGATATATCAAATAGTTTAATAAAATTATTTAAAAAGCTTCAGTTTATTCAAGAATAATTTGGAAAAAACAGCTTCCAAGGAATTCAGAATTAAGAATAAAATCAGCTCTTTCATTCAGAAGAACTTTTTTAGCTGCAACCCTCAGTATACAGTTGCTAACTACTCCAACAGTCAAAAATAAATTGATTGGATCCCATGCTCTAGAAACTGATTAGTTCACAAGCTTAATAATTCCAGAAGACACTGCAAAGCTTTAGAACAACTGGTAGAAATAAAAAGTACCTATTTGTGTCTTGAAAAAGGGATGTGCCTGAATAAAATTCAGACTTTGTGATTAATCCAGCACCTTTGCATTCTGAGTACCAATCATTAACGTCATTAAGTTTCTTGTGTCTTAATTGCATTCTAGCATCGGCAAAAATGATCTGGCTCTGAGAAGCCCACAATCAAAGTTGATTGCGTCCAACCTTACCGTTGCACCTCTATTAACCTACAGGCTGTGTGGGTAGGACTTACAAACACTTTGAGAAAATACTGTCTCCTTCAGATTTCACCACAGTTACATTTATTATGAATTTTTTAGAAATTATGAAGCAGAATAGCTAATGACCCCTGTCATAGACAGCCATTATCTCAAAGTCTGAATGCTGGTTGTCATTTTCAGAGTCAACAGATGTTGACCTTAGGGTGGCAACTTTTCCTTCACTATATGAACCTAATCAACATTATATCCTTCAGTTTTCTATGAAATGCACTATCCAATTAGAAAGTAAGCTTTTTAAAAAGAAAGGTCTAGGGTTAAAATCTCATTTAAGTTGCATTAGGCTAAATGTGGCTTTGGGAGATTTGTATTAGTTGAAGCTATTTATGGTTTCTCTAAAGGAAAGGAAAGGACACTTTGGGGACTACAGAGAAATTGATTTAATGGTATGCATGACTTCACATTCAATTTCTGTAAAAGTGGCCCTTGCTAGGAGTTTCTGAAGATTTTTGACAATATCTCCCTTTCATCTTTGTCCTGATCTTCATAGAAAATCTGTTTGCAAATATGTAGCTAAATTGTCAAAGCCACAGCTAAAGAACATCTCTGCAGTAAGGATGTGGTAATGATCTCCCCAAATTTAATTGAACTTGAAATCCACTAAATGTAGTCACTATTCATGTGGAAATGGCTGTGAAATTATGAGAGCAGACTTTTTTTTGTTAAATATATTTTTATACTTTCTTCCAACTTGCTTCCAAATTCATTTTAATCAGATGGCTCTCCTGTAAGAATTCATTTGACATTGATAACTATGGTTTTTCTTTAATTGGGGTTCAGGACTTGGTCACACCCAGCAGTGTGCACAAATACCTGTTTCTGGAATCCAAAATGACCTTCGACTATGTTCAGAGAACCATATGTGGTGAAGGAGATTCAAACTAGGCCCGCTAAATGCAAGGCAAGCACTTGCCTTACATTCTGTACCCACAATAAAGGTTTTTAGTGACGGCTGATACAGTTTGCTTTTCTTTTACTTTTTTCAGTGGGAGAGCATGAATAGGGGATCACACCCAGAATTGTGTAGGATTTACTCCTGTCAAGGCTCAGGGGACAATATAGGGTATAAGGAATTGAACTTGGGTCAGCTGCATGCAAACAAAGGGCTTTGCCATCTCCAGCCCCAACAGTCTGATTTTCATGTAACCATTTATTCACTTATTCAGCAAGAGCACAAAGTCTACAATGTAGAGAATTATCTCAGAAGCCTTTTCTTACACATTTCTTATTAACTAGGAAGAAGTGCATATATAATTTCACTTCATTGTTATATAATCATAAATTTTGAAAAATTATTTTCTAGTATATTTGCAAATAGTCTCTAGTAATTATCCTTTGGTGCTTTGGTTATAGACTATTACAAAAACCAAAACTTTTATATATCCTTTCTGCAAGATTCAGGCTTCAAAAAAGAAATTATTATGTTTTAAAATTCAATTTTTATGGTAGATATTCAGTGTTTATATCTTTAAATTGTCCTTTCGTGGAAGCTATTCTACAAATATGACAGTTTAATATTTTTCATTGGGACATTAGACAGCTGAAGATGACTATTTTCTGTAGACTGACAGTTTATATGATGAGATGTTGGAGTAGTGGAGATGATTGGCAAAGCCATACGGGAATAAAGGTAAAAAATGGGCAGTCTTTTATCTCAATGTTTCAAGTATACAAAAAGGGAAAAAATATCTAAATCTAAGAAAATATTTAGCTTTCAGTCAAATAAAATCTCATTTTCTAAGAGGGAATTTATTGAAAACTTTTTCATGAAAACATTTGAGAGACTTGCCATTAATTGACAAGGCCAAGTTTATGTCTAAGCCATTGTAAGTGGGGATACAAGTTCATTTGCATCTCTGCAATAGGTAAATTGGAATATAGTATGTAGTAGTATTAGTAGTTTAATAATTAATAATAGAAGTTTAGGTAATGGAGAAGTGCTATATAAATTAGTAATCTGGGGGCCTGAAATAGTACAGGAAGCAAGGTGCTTCAATATCTGGCACTAAATATGGTTGCTGAAACCCATCAGGAGTGATTCTTGAGTGCATAAGATGTAAAATATCTGTAATGAATAAACTTACATAGTATCACAAAAACATTGATATCAAAAATAATATAAAAGGAAAAATGTTTTCTAGCAAATACAAGTTATTTTTATTACTTTGAATATATCCTGTAAATAAAGGCATATTATTGCTTAGTTATGAATATTTCATAGTTTTAATAATAGTTATGTGAAAATACTTTGATTCTGGCATATGAAGAAGTAAACTTGAGGAAGCAGTGATGCTATTCCTTTACTTGATTAAAACATGTCTTCAAGTAGCGCAATTTTTCTTTTATAACTTACCTTAAGTGCTAGTAAAAGTATGAGAATTTTAAACAAAAAATTAAAGAATTCAATGCCAAAATTTGTTGGTACTATGATTCATGGTCAAATGTTATCTTTAATGAGAAAGTTCACAACACTTTTTGTTTTGTTTTCCTTCTTTTGCTGTTGTTTTGTGGTGTTGGGTTTTAAACCCATATCTCAGGCATACTAGGCATGGGTAGCTTGCCAGGCTCCGCCATGTAGGCGAAATACTCTTGGTGGCTTGCCATGCTCTTCGAGAGGGGCAGAGGAATCAAACCCGGGTTGGCTGCGTGCAAGGCAAATATCCTACCCACTGTGCTATTGCTCCAGCCCATTATGCTTATAGCAACATTATAAATAGACACAAAATAAACAGGTTTTTATTTCTATTTTTAATTACTCAAAACCTGAAATCACAAATCCACTCAAAACAATTACTGCTCAATACCCATCATAAAATCATCAAGAATCTGTATGTCTCCATTGTAGACAACTGTAATGATCCTAAACTTAGAAATATTCACATAAGCATAGACATAATAGACATAGAATTTACAGAAGAGAATCCCAATCAGACACCAAAACAAATGGATTCTGAGTTCTTACTGTACTTAGAAAATAATGTGTGTCAGTTTTTGTTTGTTTGTTTTCCTTTTCCTAAGATATGTAAATGTTTACTTTTTTCAGGCTCATAAAGGGCTTAAAGTATTGGTGCAGTTTTAATTAATGAAGGGATTGGTATTGTGCTAGAATAAAATCTACTATGTTAGCCAGTATCTACAGAGCTTTTCTAGTTAAACAGAATAGTGTTGGCATACAGAATAATTTTGCTACATGCTTGGAGCTCAGAATCTTGGCAACTTTATCTAGAGTTGACCACTGTGTATTCTGTAAAAAAGCTTTTAGGAGATTCTTTCAGAGACCCCAAAGAACAAAATCCTTAAAACCACTGTTTTTTCCCCTTCAATTTTGTGTAAGACACAATGAAAACAAACAACTTTTCCTGTGTTGATACTTAATTCTTTATTAAGCATTATCATTGTTTTTATTCTTTCCAGTCTTACTAATAAAATTACAAAGGCAAATCATCCTTTGTAGCTCATTAAACTCCCCAGACTGTTGAGCACATAGCCTAGCTGGTATTTGTCATCTGTAGTACTGTAGCACTGTCATCCAGTTGTTCATCTATTTGCTCTAGCAGGCACTAGTAACATCTCCATTGTGAGACTTGTTATTGTTTTGGGCATATCGAATAGGCCACGAGTAGCTTGCCAGGCTCTGCCGTGTGGGCAGGATAGTCTTGGTAGCTTGCTGTGCTCTCCAAGAGGGGCAGGATAATCAAAACCGGGTGGGTATTTGTCATCAGCTGAATTTATTTTGTAAATTCCAATTCTAATCATTAAAGAGACTTTGCAAGAATTTTATGTTGTGAGCAGCAGAGGCAGGGAAAGGAATATTATGTAGAAAGCACTCAGTTAACTAGACAAAGCTTATGGTGGTGGTGAGGCTTAGACCACCAAGTGGCAGGTGAAGTGGAGGGAATAAGAATAGTCTGTCGTTTGGGGGGGCACTGGGGGGAGGGGACGTGCAGAGCCATAGTACTAGTACAGTAGGAAGAGTGCTTGCTTCGTATGAAGCAGACCTGGGTTCAACTCCTGGCATCCATATGTTCCCTCAATCCCCAGTAGAAGTGATTCCTGAGAAAAGAGCCTGGAATAAGCACTGAGAAATACCGGATGTGGACCATAAACAACAGAAACGAATAAGTTCTAAACTGGATGCTCAATGGGCTGGAGCAAAGGCTTTGCATGCAGGTTTGAGTTTTATCCCCAAGTGTTTCACTGTCGTCCGAAGCACCTTTAGAAGCAATCTTCAAACTCTGAGTCAGGATTAGCTTCTGAGCCACTTCCAGGTAAGTGGTCACTCACCAAAAAAACTTTATATTCTAGATTCACTGATGGTTTAAATAGTGGTTTGTAAAGGGTAGGTTCCTGTGTGTGGGCTGGAGCGATAGCACAGAAGGTAGGGTGTTTGCATTGCACACAGTGGACCCAGGTTTGATTCCTTTGTCGTTCTCAGAGAGCCCAGCAAGCTATGGAGAGTATCCCGACCGCATGGCAGAGCCTGGCAAGCTCTCTGTGGCATATTCGAGATTCCCACTTGAGAACATCGATGAACAACAGTGCTACAGTGCTATATTGGGGTGTGTGTGTGTTTGTGTGTGTGTGTGAGAGAGAGAGAAAGAGAACAAGAGAGAGAGACTGAAGGGATAGCATTCCGTATAATGAGAGGGAGAATGGTAGAACACTGTATATGTTAAAGTTCAGACAGAAGCTAAGCTGTCAGCTGAGAGGACATATGAGTAAACTGAAACAGTTTTATTCAAGGGCTACAGTACAGCTAAGTATACTCTAACTAACATAATGTGTCTCTAGTATATGAATAATAACAATAATTGGGTCTCATCCAGAATTGTACTTTCAAACATGACATTTTAAATGTATCAATTTTGAGTACATCACCATTTACATACAGTTGGATATAAATGTAACTAACCTAAAAATGTTTTTATAAAACCATGCAATTTGCACGTTCATACTATTATTACATAACATACAAATAGTTGCTTAATTCATGTAACTCATGAACCTTCAGTGGTAATAGTCTATTGAGTTTGCTGGTATATTTTATATTTTTATGAAGTAACTACTAATTCCTTTAAAGTTTATATGTATGCATGGCCAAGACAACCAAATGAACATTGTTTACATAAGACTAAAAAGCATTCTAATCAAAAGCTCATCCATAAATGTCTATGTTTTAATAAATGTCTATTTTTATAAATGTCAAAGCAAAGTATACACTCTTCAGTGGGCTTTTGTTGACAGGTTAAGGAAATTTCAGCCAAAGGTTTTCACTTCTGCCGTAGACTAGAACTTCAGGCTCAGAGAGTGTAAGTTAGTTAGACTGAAAGAGGGTCAGCATTGTCTGAATTCTGCTGAGTTGAGTGACTGCATAAATTTATTATGCATGGAGTTTTATAATTTATATGTATAAAAATTTAAGAAACATTCCTTAAATGTTTATAATTAGCATTTGTATTGGTTTTCTATTATTGCCATAATAGATTGCTATGTAATTAGGAACTCAACACAGCAAAAAAGATATTCAGTTACCATTTTGGAAGCCTTAAGTATTAAATGAGTTAATGAACAGGATGCGGGGTTTAAATCAAGGTGCTAGAAAGATAATTCCTCCTGAAAGCATCTGGTAGAAATTGTTCCTTCCTCTTCTAAATTGTGATGAGTAACAACATTCCTTATTTTATGGATATCACTGCAGTCTCTGCTTTAATTCCATGCCACACATTAAAGGTCCTGAATGATATATTTTAAATTTATTTTCACTAGCTAAGTAAAAGAGGATGAAGAGATAAGATAAATAATTGCATTTTAGTTTATATTTATTCAATTTAATTATTGGAATGATAGTCATATTATTTAAAGAATATATTTTAATATATTCTTTAGTAAATAAAGAATATATTAAATATTATTTATTTATTATATTATATAAGAATATATCACAATTTAATAAAATAATAATTTATTTTGATTATTATTTAATAAATAATATTGAATAAATAAATAATAACTATATATACAATAATTATTTATTTTTGTTTCGGAACAACATCCATGGGTGCTTAGGGTTTACTTCTGACTCAGTGCTCAGGGATCACTCTTGGCATTATTTAGGGTACCATATGAGATGCTAAAGAATGAACTTGGGTCAGCTGTA
The DNA here is from genome assembly GCF_027595985.1 of Sorex araneus. Taxonomy (NCBI): domain Eukaryota; kingdom Metazoa; phylum Chordata; class Mammalia; order Eulipotyphla; family Soricidae; genus Sorex; species Sorex araneus. Next base: position 63,160,264 of record NC_073302.1, on the reverse strand, counting down.
TGCAAAGCAATCACCTAACCTAATGTACTATTTCTCCAGCCTCTTAAAGTCAGAAGATAAGTACATTTAGAGAAGTCATATCTGGGGGAACTGAAAGAGGCAATATTTGATAAAGAAGAATTATCTGACTATATAACTAGATTAGAAATTGATCCGGAAAGCAATTTTGTTTGATGAGAACAAGATTAGGTGACAAGTGTGATGGGTAATTTTAAGTGCTGACTGTATATATAAAAGTAAGGTAAGTAAGAGGAAATAATAACAATGTTTCATTTAGGTCAAATTTTATACTTTCAGAAGTAAAATTTATTCTCCCAGGTTAAAAGGCCCATAACTCTTATTTTCCAAGTCTAATAATGTTCTATGATTTTAAATCAGCTATGGACAAAAAATGGCATGGAAAGACCACTTGTTATCTAAATCTAAATGAAAAAAGAGTATTCAAAGAAAACAGAATTTGTTCTGACAAAGTGTCTTTGGGTGTCTAATGGAGAAGCAGGGAGAAGGGAGTTGTGGTCTATCCAGCAATGCTTCAAAACCACTCCGTATGAGCCTTGGGCCTGCAATGCCTCACTTGACAGTTCCACACTGACCCCATGAAGGAATGCTGCTAGCACACAAGTGCTGGGGGTCACCTGAGCCACCTCTGGGAGGAGAGTGATGTCTGGGAATTGAATTCAGGTTCTCAGATTTCAATAAAAGGTGCTCAAACACTTTGGTCTCTCATTCCAAGCCCAGAAGATATTTCATAAAGAAACAGATTTCTTGGATGAAGAGAAAGAGATAATTATACTCTCAAGTATGACAGATCAGAACAAAAATTTTAAGCACAACTTAAATTTGGGCCTGGGCTAGAGAGAGATGGTACAGTGCGCAAGGCATTTGCCTGGCACATGGCCAACCTGAATTTGACCTCTGGAACCCCATATATTCTATCAAGCCCTACCGGGAGTGATTTCTGAGTAGAGAGTCAGGAGTAAGCCCTGGCCATGGCAAGTTGTACCCAAAACAAAATACAAAACAAAAATAATAATTTTAAAAATGTGGGCCTGTGCCTCTACTCATCCTTGTAGCATATGTACTTGTGTGTGTTAAATTAATTTTTTGCTTGGTGGCAGAAATTCATTATATAACACAGAAAGATAGCATTTAGATATTAGTACATTAACAGTTATAGTAGCTATATACACAACAGTGAAAGTAAAATTAATGTAAATCTCAAACAATGGATAAGTTAATAAATAAAATTTGGATGCAAATATTACTAAGGCTTTAAAAATGAATAAAATTATTATACATGTTTCAAGATATATAAATCTTTAAAACACTTTATAAGGGTAACATTTTATAGGGGTTATAAAGATAGTATAGTGGGTACAGTATTTGCCTTGCAAGCAGACAATCTGGATTGATCACTGGGACCACATATAATCATCACCAAACCCAGCCAACAATGACCCCTCCGCAAAGAGCCAGGATAAGCGCTGAGGACAGTCAGATATGCCACCCCTCCAAACAAATAAGAAACAGTTTACAAAGTAAAGTAAGTAAGATGCCAAATGATAGTTCTAAACTATTCCAATTGTACCAAGAATAGTTCAATGCACAGGCAGAAAGCAGAACAATGGACAGTGGAGTCTATGAAAAGGGGTGTCAGTATTTAGTTTGAGATGAAATTAAAAAATCTGGAAATGCACAAGGATAATATGTGTGCAACAATGTAAGAATATTTAATGCTATTGAATTGTAGCACTGTAGCACTGTCGTCCTGTTGTTCATCTATTTGTTTGAGCGGGCACCAATAACGTCTCCATTGTATATTTTAAAATTTATTTTATGTCATGTGTATTTTTACTAAAATAAAATATCTGACAACATAAAAATTCTTAGTATAATACACTGCAAACAATAAGTAGCTGAAAGATATTATTGTTATTAAGTCCTAATTACAACTGCTCTTGATTAAATTATAAATTTCATAGTTGAAGCTTTTAAATTATCTCCAGCAAGCAGACATGAAAAAAGTCCTTTAAATATAAGATACATGGGACTGCAGTGATAGCACAGCGGGTAGAGAGTTTGCCATGCACGTGGCCAACCTGGGTTCGAATCCCAGCATCCCATATGGTCCCCCAAGCACCGCCAGGAGTAGTTCCTGAGTGCATGAGCCAGGAGTGACCCCTGAGCATCGCTGGGTGTGACCCAAAAAGAAAATATATATATATATATATATATATATATGATACATAATACTGCTTTCTTTCTGGCAAAGCAGATGACTAGATAACAACTATAGTTGGAGCATTAACTGAGATTTGTGACATCTCATTTTCTCTGTTATAAAATTTTACTTCTAATATGGGCAACTTCATTTGCGATTACAAAAACAAAAAACCCAAACTTTCCTCCATTAAACTGCAATATGAACTTCAATAGTATGGACTTTGAATAGTAAGACTATGAAATAAATTTTACCTATGAGCTTAGAAACATTAAGTCATCTTAAAAGAAACTTGACAGTAGGCATTTAATTACTGATATCTACTAAAAATTGGCATTTAATAAAGAGAACTCTTTCCTAAACATTAAAGAGCTCTCAGGTATGAAGTAAAATGGCCTATGACTTGAAAATTAATCTAGTCTTAAAAGAAAGAAAAATTAATAGAGTGTTCTAAACCTTTAATAGGTCTTCAAGACTGAAAGAGAGCCCTGTGGGTCTCTCATTATGAAGTAGCATAACATTTTACTCACAGACTGGGGGATGACAAAATCCAGGCTTTGGTGAAATATCACATAATTGATAGATATAATTGCAGAATACACAGTTTTTTTAGTACTGAGAAGATTCCAGCAGTCTAATCTCAAGAGATACTAAGAAAATTCCAATCTATGAATATGGAAACCAAATTTCACATCTACATACTAGAATAATCTCAGAATGGAAAATGCTGTTTTTATATCTCAAGCAAGGAATTCAGTAAGACAAATAAGTGAGTCTGTATTATGTCCACATACATCCACAATTTTAAAAGGATACAAAACAAAAACATGCAGAATTTTGATCAAACTATGTAGGATTGGTTTTGGGGGGAAGGGGTGGGGCACACCCAGCAGTGCTCAAAGCTTACTTCTGGCTCTTTGTTCAGTGATCACTCTTAGTGGTGCTCAGGAGACCTAATTCAGTACTGGGTAGTAAACACAGGTCAGTTTGTGTAAGGCAATTGCTTAAGCCTTATTCTATCATTTGACACTAGCTATATTTATATATTACAATTGTGTGTATATATATGTATTTATATATATATAAGTTATATGCTTATATGTAAAATATATATTTATATATAAATTATAAATATCCTTACAAATATGTAATCAGCATCTTCATATATAAATAGCAATCCTCTGTGAATAAAAATATGTTTTTTGCTAATTTGAAAACAACTAGGGGCCAGAGTGATAGCACAACGGGTGGGGCATTTGCCTTGCACGCAGCCGACCCGGGTTCGATCCCCGGCATCCCATATGGTCCCCCAAGCTCTGCCAGGAGCAATTCCTGAGTGCAAAGCCAGGAGTAACCCCTGAGGATCGCTGGGTGTGACCCAAAAAGCAAAAAAAAAGAAAAAAGAAAACAACTAAAAGATATTTTTCTATTTTTCCAGACTCTCAACACATATCTAATAGTCTATATTGAACCATGAATATTTGTGAAGTAGTATAAAGTCATGGAAAAATGATAATATTACCTAAATGAATACATATTATGTGAAGTACTTTATCCACATTATCTAATTTCAAAATACAACTCTGCAAAGGTGACCTCGGAGATTAAAGATGTTTATGGTCTTGGGACTGGAGTGATAGCGCAGCGGATAGGGCATTTGCCTGCCACACAGCAGACCTGAGTGCGATTCCCAGCATCCGATATGGTCCCCTGAGCACCGCCGGGGTAACCCTTGTGCATCGCTGGGTGTGACTCAAAAAGAAAAAAAAAAAAGATGTTTATGGTCTCATGGCCAGTATAGTTCAGAGATTCAAATTCCTGTCTGTACAACTCCAGAGTATTTGGTCTTATCTAGATAATGTCAACAATGGCTCACCAGTGATTTAGTAAAAGTGATATATATCAGAGATAGATGAAGTGGAATGTGGAAAAGGATGAAACTAAATCAAGTGTGCAAAGTATCTATGGATGAAAAACAGAGGGATAATACCTATTAGCCATAACCTTTTACATTTGTTTAATGGGTCACATCGAGCACTACTCCTGGGCTACTCTGAGCTGAGTGTTCTGGTTGAGCTTGGGTAACTAAACTGTGCTGGCAATTGAACCCCAGACTTGGCAAACCATGCTCTCATGCCTACTGAGTTTTTTCTCTAGCCCCTTAGATAATAAATACTTGGTCATCACTGCTACTGGGTCTTTAATATATGATGACTTTTATGCTCACTTTTTTTTCATGTTTCCCTTTAGTCTTTATTATTTCCAGTGGTGTCTGCATTTGATAACTGTTGAAAAGTATATTATATTAGACAAAACACTACAAATAAAGCCTTTGAGGGATCAAAACACTATCTTGATGCTTAAGAACACATGTTTTCATGCAAATACCCAAGTTCTGACTCATTAACAGCACTCTGATAACTGTCTGTAGAGATCTCCAAGCACTGAGCTATAAGTAATCCCTTCTCAGCATGGACCCCAAACAAACAAGAAATAAAATAGATAAATTCCTTCAAACAATGATGCAACCTGAAACTCTCAAATATTTTTTAAAATTGCATACTGTATCTCTTACAATTTGTTAGCATACATGCAGTCAACTTATCAACTCTAGACAGATTATTTCAAAATCTAAAGTGTTGACTCTTTATTCTTCGTGTACTATTTGGGTGATAATAATTTTATTTCCTGAGTATGGCTTTTTAATAGGTTGAACAAACAGACCTCCCAACATAATACCATGATGTAGAAATAATATGGACATAAAAAAAAAAGAACACTGAATCCACATGTTCTGTCCTTATTTAACAAGCATCTGAAAGCCTTTAAAATTGTTTGGCATTTTCACCCACTTAGATACACAAGCTCTGTGAAGACAGCCAGAAGCTTCAGTCAAACAGTTATTCTCCACAGTTCTTCTCCTAGGAAACAGATTTTTTTCTCTCCCTTTGATCAACAGTCTTCAGACACAGTCCCATAGAATAAAATATATGAGAACAAAGAGAGATAAATGAGAGAAAAGAGAAGTTGTAGACAATCTTCAATACGTAGCTTAAATTGCTTAGAGGTTTTTTTTTTCTTCTTTACTTTAAGCTTAACCTGTGTTTGTAATTAGAGCAAACCTTTCCTTTCAAATATAAATTCAGGAAAGTGGCTAAAACAAGATACTATTTATCTAAATGAGGACTTTTCACCTAACACAGGTTTTAGCTACACTATAGCTAAACTATGGGTGTGTGTATATGCATCTACTTATGTGCATATGTGGTATGCACATAAGTAAGTGTATTTGTTTACACACAGTCAGTTTGTTAGGTAAGGGAATAGGTCAATTTCTATGCATTTTATGTGCATTAACTTGTTGATTCCAAGCAACTTTTAAGTAAATGTAAATTCTGATCTCCATTTCCATTTTAAGACACAAACTCACAATTAAGCTAATAGCCCAGAGTGAATAACAGACTGTAAGTGGCAGAGGTAGTGTTGGATTCTATTCCAATTCTATGGCCCTATGCCCGTCTAAGTATGGAGCCTCATTAAAAAAACAAAACCCATGACTACCCACTAGGGATCTCATATGTGTGTAAATATATATGTATTTACAGTGTGTTTCCATTAGCTTCTGGGACACCTATCTTAGAGATTTTTAAAAAATACATAGTTTTCTTTGCCTTACTGTTCAAGACTGTCTCCGGAAATAGTTTAGACTTTCAGCTAATAAATGAGGCAAGTACTAGTGTACTTTTCCTGAGTTAAGATGAAATTGACTTAAATGGGCCCTGGGTCTGTAGGTTTTATTTCAATGATATCTTCCAATGGACATTTGCAATTCCGGGCAGCTTCTAGATTTACCTAATCCTGTCTAAGTGGCTGGTATGAAGTCTGAGTGCCTCTGGCAGGCACCTTAAAAGTTCAGATACCACAAGGAGATTTATCACTTAGTGCTGTAGACCTGTTAATCTGCTTATATTGAGGCAAAGATGTGTGCAGCGGAAGCAAAGTCTTCAAATTTCCCTGCAGATGTGGCATTATATTTTAATAGAGAAGATTCTAACAAATAAAACAGGCTGTAGAGTGAAGCTACTTGTAGGGGGAAAAGAAATGAACGGTGGCAGCAAAGGCCTTTAACACTGGGTGGTGGGGTTTTAGATAGGTAGAGTGAACAGCAGAGAGAGCTGATACCCATTATAAGAGAGGAAATAACTATTATGGGATGGCAACAACAAAGCTCAAACTAAAACTTTTGTCTATATTCTGAATTTTAAAAAAAATACAGAACCTGAAGGTTTGGGAGAGTGGGTAAGAAAAAAGTGGCATCTCTATGTCCTAGAAAACACGAAAGTTTTTGAGGTATTTTAATCAAATATCTTATGTAGTATCTGTGCATCATAACAAAGGTGAAGACATGGAGACCTCACCAGGATCCAAGCACAATCCACCCCCCTCCCCACACCAAATAATCTATTGCTCATAATAATGCTTAATGACTTACCAGCCTATGTAATTCTGGAAAAAAATATGTATGATCAAAAGGTAGGCAGACACTGCATTGTGAAAATGACTGCCCAAGGAAGGAGAATATCTAGAAATTTTCACCCAGCGACTTTGACTACTCCATTCCTTAGTTGTTAGAAACTATTAATTAGCACAGCATGAGAATTTTCCTGTAGCCTGTTCATGGAGTCTCTATGCTGGATTTGTTGGTTTTTTTTTTTTTTTGAGTGTTCTTTCCTTTCCATAATAGACCTCTACTTTTGCTTGCTAAATTGGCTCTGGATTCTTTACTGACCTAATTTAAGAACCAAGATCAACCCAATATCTATGCATGATCACTGTATCACTGTCATCCTGTTGCTCATCGATTTGCTCGAGCGGGCACCATTAATGTCTCCATTGTGATACTTGTTACTGTTTTTGACATATCAAATATGCCACATTCATTGCTATAAATCTTACGATTGATCCAGTTCTCTGAGAAAATTTAGTCCACTAACATTTTATAGCAGCATATACAATAGGAATCTAAGAAGGAGAAAGGAGACAGTTGGAGATAAACATATTTGAAATGACAAATACTTAAAAAAATTAAGACCTCTAATTAAAACTCTTGTCGGCAAAGAAATTAATGCAAATATATTTCATTTGCATATGTGTGTTCATTTTTTATTTAGACCCTCTTTTTTAAAAAGAAATAAATGAACAGAATACATAGTCGCAGCTTTAAAATGTTGTGATCTGTTAGACATACTCAAAAATGTTTTAAGGGTATTAAAGGGTTGCCTCAGATTCCTAATCCAAATGTACGAGGAATGTCTTTCATCTAAATAGAGAAATAAAAAAAATCTGTTTTACAAAAATATCCGTAGATTTGGCATTACAAGGATTTGAGTGTCAAGAGAACTATACTAAGAGATAGCAGAAGACATTCTGGCACTAAAGATTTTGAGTGTGAGTGAAAGTGTTGAAGATGACTGGGGATATGTCAGGATCTAAATAGCAGCCAACCTGGATGAAGACAAGGTTGGCATTTGAATGAATACTCGTCTAATGCTTTCATAGGTGTTAATATAAAATAAAGGGGGAAAAAGAGTTATAAAGTAAAATCTATCATACTTTCTAACAGACTATTCCTAGCAGTTTAAGTTGGTTTGCTAGATTTGTTGAGGGAATTTCTACTGAATTCCTACTGAAAAAATAATTTGGGCTCAGCATTTCTTATTTTTGTTATGAATAAATTAATTTTTCCTGTTAAGACTAACTGATCATTTTTGAAATTAATATAAGCTAATGAGGACACGTCTCTTCCATATTGTGATTAAAAATTAGATCCTTTTAAGTTTTTACTATGAAGTGGTGACACTATACACATATAAAAAAAAGAGCTGAACTTTTGAAATTTCATAAAATTGTAAATCAGTTTATTAATTTTTTTTCAAGAACTGTAAGTCTTCTTTATAGGTATTTAAGTTTTTAAAATTCCTTGCTAATAAATTTTAAAATTTATGTGAGGTAAATCCCATAAATGTAAAATCCAGTTAGAATAAGGAGAAGAAAATTTTAAGACAAAATCTGCTTAAAAGTTGTGTTTTATCCTAAGAAAGGAATATTGGCTTTATGTTAGAAAATATTGTAGAATAAATACTGCTTAAGTATCTTCATTAATAAGTATAAGATTGTAGTAAAATCCCTATGGATGTAAAAATAAAAACACCCTATTAGAACATTCACTATAACTGAAACATTTCAATTCATTATTGAAAACATTTGAAATCTCTTATCAAGGTAGTAATCCTCCCTTCCTCCCTCCCTCCCTCCTTCCCTTCCTCCCTCCCTCCCTCCCTTCTTCCTTCCTTCCTTCCTTCCTTCCTTCCTTCCTTCCTTCCTTCCTTCCTTCCTTCCTTCCTTCCTTCCTTCCTTCCTTCCTTCCTTCCTTCCTTCCTTCCTTCCTTCCTTCCTTCCTTCCTTCCTTCCTTCCTTCCTTCCTTCCTTCCTTCCTTCCTTCCTTCCTTCCTCTCTCCCTTCCTTCCGTCCGTCTGTCCGTCCACTTTCAGTCCTTCCCTCCCTCCCACATGCCTGCTTTTGGACCACACCCTAGGGTCCTCAGGGCTTACTCCTGTCTATAACCTGGGGTACTGGGTTAGCCATGTACTACCTCTGCCACCCTAAACAGATCTTTCTTAATCAAGTAGAGGGCGACCATAGAGTGAATGCTATATTCAGTGCTAAGTGCTGAGAAGTTTGTCATTTAAAGAAGCTCCTTTAGGGGCTGGAGCAATAGCACAGCGGGTAGGGCGTTTGCCTTGCACGCGGCCGACCCGGGTTCGATTTCCAGCATCCCATATGATCCCCTGAGCACCGCCAGGGGTAACTCCTGAGTGCAGGGCCAGGATTAACCCATGTGCATTGCCGGGTGTGACCCAAAAACCAAAAAAAAAAAAAAAGAAGCTCCTTTAATGCTAATCGGAAAATTGGTTTCAGTCCCTAAACTGTTGCCTTTCTGTGAAGCTGTCTCCCGCATTCAAATATAAATGATAATTCAGCTGAATAGAGTATTCTTGTTGACATGTTCAGTTCATTGTACTCTATTCCTCCATTCTCATTTGATAGATGTGCTATGAATCTTAGGGACTTGATTGTAAGTTCTTTACATGATCTTGCTGCTTTTCATATTCTGTCTCTGACTTCTGTCCTGGGCTGGAGCGATAGCACAGCAGTTGGGCGTTCACCTTTCAAGCGGCCCACCCGAGTTGGATTCCTCCGCCCCTCTCGGAGAGCCCGGCAAGCTACCAAGAGTATCGAGCCCGCGTGGCAGAACCTGGCAAGCTACCCGTGCCTATTGGATATGCCAAAAACAGTAACAATTAGTCTCTCAATGAGAGATGTTACTGGTGCCCGCTCGAACAAATCGATGAGCAACGGGATGACAGTGAATGAGGACACATATTTTTCCCCAGGTACCCATACGTTAATGACTTTCTACAAATATTTACTTTAAACATGTGAGCATAAAATTTCTTGTCCATGTTGCAAGTTTTTGAGATACTTTTAAAATTATAACTACATAATATTACTAATTGTTACCTACTATCCATATTTGTGTATGTTTATACAACTACTCTCCTATTAAATATGTTTATATTTACATCCACATCCATATAGTTTTTATCCAATGATTACAATCAGAAGGGAATGTATAGCTACCTTTGTTTTCAGCATCAATCAAATATTAAAGAATGGCAATACTGAATACTTCCAAGGATTTATTGAAATTTACATTATGATTACAGGCTTGCTCTCATTTTTAGTTAATAAAGAGACATGATTCAAAAAGAATCTCCAACAATAAAGCTTTAAATATATGCCAGGCTAAAATTGCCATAAGAGAAAAAAATAATCTGAAAAAAGAATTTGTACCTATAATTATAGATATTAGTCCAGGGAAGTATGTAACATGTGCATACTAATGCACTTAATAACTTTTCTAAAATAATTCCTAAAACACGTAAAGGAACAACTAAAATCTGTTAAAAATAATTCTTATTCCATTTTAATTTTTTACTTTTTAAAAAATTTGGGCCACACTTAACATTGTTTAAGGCTTACTAATGGCTCTGTGCTCTGGGATTATTCCTGGAAATGCACAGGGGACAAAAAGTGGTGGCAATGATCAAACCTGGATAGCTGCATTCAAGATCATTATTTCTCCTGACTCATGATTTTTTAAAAGATTTATCTATCTTTCCATCACAGTTATGCCATTGGCATTGTTGATACAGTGATACAGCTCAGTATGGCATACCAAGGCCATTTATCTGCAACTAATTCTGATTTTAAATATACTATAAACAAAGATCAGTATAACCTATGAAGTGATAATATGATGATTGAAAATAAAATAGGAAAAGTAACATTTGACCAATATGCAAAATATAAGATCAAATAGGCAAGACTATTTCTGCCATTAAATTATCTTAAATTTAAAACCACAAATTATACATGCATGTGCCAAAATATAACTGCTTCAGCAAATGATACATTTGCATATACAATGATTTTAATCAAAGGTACCTGGTTGATTGCACAATTATCTGTTAGGCATACACAACATTTGAATTCTGTACATATGAATCCTCATTTGTACAGGCACCTGATTATTTTGTTGGTGCAACTTAGAAATCCCTACTTGACATATTAGTGCATTTAGTTTCTTTCTATTTACAGTGATGTGAACTCAGTATTTTTGTTAATTTCTTCGGACATACACAGGGATGCTAAAGGTTGACTCCTTAAAGTGTTCCAGGGGCTATATGTGGTCCAGGGATCAAACCAACATCCACTGTATGCAATCAAGCAATTTAACAAACTCTTTGACCCTGGTTCATTTTTTTACTTACTCTTATAAATAAACTCCAAGGGAGAATGTAAAAAATGGATTCTACTTCCAATTAGGACAAAGAGGAGTAACTACTACACTTCCATTCTCTGCAAAGATAAAACAAACAAAGCATGTTTTTTTACACAGGTATGTGTTCCTTTGTGGCATCTTTTAAAGGACATTTTGGGTTTTGGAGTCACACTCAGTAATGCTCATTACTTATCTTTAGCTTGGTGCTCACAGGTCACTCCTGCTATGGTTAAAGGACCATATGGGATTCCAGGGACAGAAGTCCTGTTGGCAGCATGCAATGCAAGAACCTTATCTGCTGCACTATCTCTCTGGTCATTTGTGACATCTACTTTGAAAATTATTTCAAATTCAAAGAAAATTTCAGTTTAGCAAGAGAACCGTTGAGTGATGATGATAATACTGAGTTTATTCAATTTTCTTCAGTAATAGCACAGCAAGCAAGGTGTTTGCCTTGCATGTGGTTGACCCGAGTTCAATTCCTTTATCCCTCTCAGAGAGCCCTGCAAACTACCGAGAGTATCCTGCCTGCATAGCAGAGCCTGGCAAGCTTCCTGTGGCACATTCAATATGCCAAAAACAGTAACAACAAGTTCACAATAAAGACGTTAATAGTACCCACTTCAGCAAATCAATGAGCAATGGGATGATAGTGCTATGAGAGTGACAATGCTACAGTTATTCCCTAATGATGGGAGTAGTGTTAAGCACAGAGAAAATTAAGAACTTGTAAAGAGTATGAAATTTAGAGTACTGGAGTTATATATTTTGTTTAGATCAAACAGAGTCTGGAAAGCAGTGATTTGAAACTCTTGTTGACTAGCTGGGGGAAAAGGCAGCTCAGATAGAGGAGGGAACATCAACTAAAGTGTGGTGGAGGATCTGCTCAGGATGGAAGAGGTGGGTTGAAAGCAGACTGTAGATTGAACAGGATGGCCACCCAATACCTCCATTGCAAACCACAACACCTAAAAGGAGAGAGAACAAAAGGGAACATTCCATCACAGGAGCGGGATGGGGTGGGGGGGGGCAGGATGAGGGGTTGGGAGTGGTCCTGCGGCCATCGGTGGAGGAGAATGGGCACTGGTGGAGGGATGGGTACTCAAGAATTGCACTGTAACACAAGCATAAAACTCTGTAAGTGTACAGTAAGTGTACAGTTTTTTTTAGTTTAAAAAAAGAAAGAAATTCTTGTTGAGTACTCAAGGTCCTTATGCCATCAATGAGTGTGACATGGGACAGTAGTGACTGGGAAAACTGCTGACCAGAAGAGTAAAATTTTGCATAACTTACTAATGCATAAAGAAGCGCATTGGTGTACAAGTCTGTTCAAATTCCAAGGATATTTGTAAACTTTTACTGAGAGGTCTTTCTATTTTACAAATAGTTCTCTGGTGACATCGAGTGTTTTGCATTCTGAAATTTTCAGACTCAGGTCATTTCTGCATATTTTGTGGGCTCAACCAAGATAAATTTGGTATAAAAGTATAAAGAGCATCACCATTGTCATTACTATTATTCACATGTTATCATTCACATGTATGCAGATGTATACGTTTACAAAATAAGATCCTGTATTAGGGCAAGTGTAAAATTCAGTGGGAAAATATTTACAAATTTGTCAATATGGAAATATTCATCCAAAGCTCTGAATTCTTGGTCTATAACCTATGTCTTCCACCTCAGTATTGAATTTTCTAAAATAAGCTTCCTCTTGAATTCTTAAAATGCTCATATAATATAAACAAGATGAGATTAAGCTTCTTTGTTCTTTAACTTCAGTAGTATTTTGACTTGTTTCCTTCCCTGGTAACTTTTAATTTCTCCAGGGATGAAATATAACATAATAATTAAAAGCAGAATGGAGGCAGACTCCTTTCTCAAATTGCCCACTTATAATTTCTCATGAAGTGCCTCATTCCTATTGCATTACTTACAAAGTTTCTTTCCTGTGCTTTCTCCCTCTGTCTGCCTCTCTCTGTCTGTGTCTCGCTGTCTCTGTCTTTCTCTCTCTCCTCTCTCTCTTTCAACCTCTCCCTCTCTCTCCTTTCCTTTCCTTCTTATTTTGCTTGAATATTTTCAAAATAAAACTAATATTCAAATATTTATTTATTCAAAATAAATGCATAGGGGCTGGAGCGATAGCACAGCGGGTAAGGTGTTTTCCTTGCATGCAACTGACGCGGGTTCGATTCTCAGCATCCCATATGGTCCCCTGAGCACCACCAGGGGCAATTCCTGAGTGCAGAGCCAGGAGTAACCACTGTGCACCGCTGGGTGTGACCCACAAAGCAAATAAACTTATAAATAAATAAATAAATAAATAAATAAATAAATAAATAAATAAATAAATAAAATGAAAGCAATGTGGATTTTGGTGTCAGCCATATATTTTATGGGAAATTGAACCAAGTCTTCAGGAGGTTTTGCCATTGTGTTGGTCCTCTCCTACTCTGGGCTTGGCCTCATGGCATATTTTGACCAGTGAAACTTTAGCAGGCATCTGATAAGAGACACAGAATACTCCGAGGAACTAAACTCCATGCTACGTGAAAGTCTTAATAATCTGCAAAACACAAAGGTCATGTGGAGTATCTCTTGAGGATGATTTATTTTCAGAAAGAAAGATCACATGAAAGAAAACTGAAACAGCCACATAAGCCTTTACAGAGAAGAAAACTATTAAGTCAAATTTATCCTCCCAGAACTCTCTGGGAGACTAATTGGATAGGGTTATGTCCTGTGACTTAAGTATTATTTCAAGGAGCTACAAATCTCAGGTCCTACTTCAGGGACTTGTTGCCAACTCACATTCCTTCCAGGGAGTTGAAGTATTTATGTGCCAGGTTCCACCCAAGAAATTAAAAGTTAATTTTTTTTCTGGGTGGGGCTCAAATTGTATTGTTTTCCTTAACTTTACAGGTGATTACTACATGAAATTTCCAAATACGATGTAGACAAATTGATTGCAACAGAATATCAGACTAGTTTTTGAACATCCACTGCTCTGACTTTTTCCAGGTTCTTAAGATATTCTGGATTCCAGAAAGGCATATTTCCTCATGTCCCTATGTAGGATCTCCTGATTTCATTGTTCACCATTACTGAAATACGTCAGTATTTCTAGGCTGACTTCCATTCATCTTCTTCCTAATCTGCATACTTAAAAATTAAACTAGAAAGCAATTAGAATGTCAATAGGTACATGATACAAAGCCAGTAACATGTTACTACATTTTAATGGCATCTGTCACACACTTTCAAGCATAGCACTGTCAACAATGTCTACGTACATTATAGCAAGCACTTTCTAAACCCTAGATCACTGTTTCTTTTTATTATTTGACAGATTGATGATGATGATTGTCTTTGAATAGGTTGTAATATCAAAAGAAACATGCAATATTTTTTATTTCTTTGTAAAATTGTGCATGGCAAACAAATGAAAAGTATTAGACTCACAGAAATTGACATTTTTTGATCCTTCAAAGTTTACACTGATTAACAGTTATGGAAAATAACAGACTGCAAGAGCTAGCAAAGAACACACTTAGTTCTTTGTGTATGTGTGTCTATACTGAAACATTTTTGCTCTTATATTAAGATTGGTCTTTATGTGTTGAAATAAGGGCACTAAAAATCCAATCCAAATCAAATGTTTAAAAGTTAATGTCTTGACTGAAATTCCATGAGCAGAACACAAAAGGAGATAATCATTTTTACAGTGTCTTATATTTACTGTATGATTCTTGGTCCAGCAGTTTTGCTGGATTCTTGGACCTTGTAGAAATGTGAGCTTATGGAAACTCTTGCATTGAAACAGAGGAATTATTGAATTAGAATTTTTTAACTATAAAAATCCAGGTGATTTTTAATTATATTATAATGTGGGAGGCACGAATGCAATGTACATTAAATTTACTAGTTTTTATTTTCCTCTCAAAAGTTTGATCATACAGCATAGTGTACAACTACCCATTACCTTTTCTAATCCAAAATATTACTGAACTGTTTATATCACCAGACTTCTTACTCTTCTCTTATCTACCTGCCACTTTGGGCCATCTTTGATTTTTCCCTGAAGTTTGGCAGAAGGGTAAGTACGGAATGCTATACAAAGTCACAGAGTTTCCTTACTGAGGTTTATGCAAAAACAAAAACAGTTATCCTTTCTTTTAATATGTTATAAACTGATATATTCTCAAGGATGTAAAATGAATAATATTTTACAGAGCCTGATACAGAATATGACAAATTGAAAAGATTATATGTAAATTCCAGTTTAATACTGCAAAAAAACCCCACATAACTTAGATTTATTCTTAGATACTTTTATCATAGAAGACTATGATAAAAAGTGATATTGGCTTATCCAAAGATAAATTAGATTGATACAAAATACACTTATTCATTTTATTTTTTAACAAATAATCATAAACCCCAAGCCTATTACATGAGACACATAAATTATTTTTTATTCTTATAAAATATGAGAAAACAAAAATAATTATCTATGCTAATCAATGTTAGGTATTGGACTACCAACAATAAACACCACAAAATATTCCTAGTAAATACTGAAACAGTAGCAAACAAGAATTTTTTTCTCTAACTCATTGTAAGATTTTGATTAAAAGCGTGAATAAGTCAAATATATTTGAAAACAAACATCTCTATTGATATAATCTGACTACAAACTAAATTCTTAAATATAATTTAAAAAGGAAGAATCCAAAAACACCTAATTGATTTGAAAAGAAAACTCCCCCCCTCTCTCTGTCTCCTACTCTCCCTCCAGAACCCAATGGCATTGCAACATATATCTGATCATTTTCTATATCTAATACTATATTTCTTTTTTCTCACATAGAGTAGTTACCAGTAGAAATTCACAAAATGAGCAAGAGTTTGTTCATTACAAAGATAGAAGAGACAATTCCCAACTTCTGCTTCCAGTTCATTCACCCATAAAATCAGGAAAATGAAAATCAATCTATATGTGCAACATGTTTGTGATCATTAACTCCTCCACAGAATGAGGGAAGAAAACATAGAAACATATGAAACATCTGTTGCTTCTTATCAAACTTCCACATAACTTTAAATTACTTAAAAATATTTCTTTACAAACAATTTGTTCTTTCAGTGACATGAACAGTTGGGTATTTTCAGCAGGTGGTTTTATGAAATGGAAAGCTGTAGCCATTCTAGACTTTGTACATCAGTGTTGCAAACTTTGTGATTTCCAATGGCGATTCAGTTTAGAAAAGAGAGAGTGTTACACTTTATCAAAAACAAAAAAAAACAGCCTACTTTAGAACATACTTGACTTTCAGATCATTTTACTTACTGTTCACATTTTGATATGTTTTATATGAAATGTAAGTACTTTGGAATGTCACAAAAGAAAATATTGTGTGCAGATTTGAGAAAAGTAAAAAACAACTCACCGCAGTTGTTCAGCTAATTGACAGGCACCATCATCTGAAACAATGAAAAATGCATTTTGAATTGCAATCATAAAAACTACTTCAACTTTCAAATCATTTCAAATATGTACTGTCATTGATGCCTACAGAAGCAAAATTTAATAAACACCAAAAATAACTTGTCTGATCTCAATCATTAGATAATTTCAAATTAAAGTACTTTACTCCTGTCATTTCAGGTCTAATTAGATCATTGTTTTTTTAAAATTCTTCTGTATATGAATGTTGATGCATATGTGTTTTGTACCATATTTTCTTTGGCTGTTCTTATTTAAAGGTAGGCAGAAATATGGCTTCTCTTGTATACAATCTAGGTCTTGATATAAATACAAGCATTAAATACTTACATTCATACACACTGGGATACTTTTACATAAGCCACCTTTCTAAGTCAAGAAAAATGTATTTCACCGTTTTAGGACTTGAGTTGCACATATTGTACTTTCCCCAATTCACTCCCATAATTCTCCAATACATCTTAAGGTATGCGGGATCTGTGGCTGAGATCTCTAAGCCTGCTTGGATCAGGACTGGGCCTTCTCCACCCAGATTCCCAGTTTTCCAGCAGCTTGGCAGTCAACTCACAAACTGCCCTGGCGCCATGTAATCTTATCAACAGCCAAGATCACAGACTATAAACCAAAGCTCCCGGAAGAGAGCAATGCAGAATCTCGAGCGGCAGAGACTGGCAAGCTACCAGTGGCATATTAGATATGCCAAAAACAGTAGCAATAATGGACCTCATTCCCCTGACCCTGAATGTGACAGGGATGAATGGAGATGTTACTGGTGCCTGCTTGAGCGAATCGATGAGAACGGGACAACAGTGATACAGTGATCTTCATTATTCTGTTCTACCTTAATTTTCACTATTTCACATGTGCTTTCTACAAAAACATTCCTTCAATTTTTTACAAGTATGAAGTCATGTATTTGTTTCTTTTAAATTATAATTTAGGAAGTTTCATATATTAAAATTTATGTTATTAATATACAAAATTACTGCGGCCCCACCACTCCCCTGCCCCAACAGCTGCCCCTACAGTAGCTGGAAGAGTTTTGAACTCTACCGGGGATGCTCTGTGCCATGGTGTAGATATCTCATCAGTGTTCTCACCAGCTGTGCTCAGAGGACATGAGGGCCACCATTTGGGTGTAGGGAATCACTGAGGCTATATATAACTTGCAAGATTGGGGGATATATCATATGGTGCCAGACATTAAGTTCAAAACTTGGAATATGCTAACCCTGCCCTGCACTCTACAATGTTGAGGTATCTCCTCAATTCTTAAATGTTACTTTTCTGAACACAATTTTGATTGACCCTTTTTGCTCTGCCTCAATTCTTTCCAATTATTCTTTAGCTAAATTAACATATCAGTAAAGCTTACCTTGAAACCCAGAGATGGAATTTCTCTTTATATTCTAGGTGTCCTCACTATAATTTTTACTTCTACTAAGGTAACTCATGGGAGTTATTGCTATGGGAGTTAGGCCTTGGACTCAAATAAACTTGTTTATTTTTACCTCCTTTCCCTATGGTACAGGTGGCAGAGGAAATATGTAGAAATTTCTGGTTGGTACAAAGGGAACAGTGTGTTATAGATAGCATGCATAAAAATGTTTATTATTTCTTCTATAATCCCTTAAAGGAATAGTGACATTGTTGCCATTAATGTTAATACACATATAGTCTTAAAGGAGTAAGAATATCCATTATAAATAAAACTTCTTAGTATCATGAAAAATGAATTAAGAAAATGAACAAAGTTTCTTCTATTGACTTACTATCGATTTTGTCACATATTCTGTCTGTTTTGGTACTATATAGGAATACATTAACTTTTTTATTATTATTAATTTTTGCAGTCTGCATGTTTTATGAAAAGTTGCTCATACATAATGACCTTCTGTTAACACAATATACGTTTGAAGTTAGTTTTTGGAAGAATAGTGACAGATTTGCTTTGGATCATTAATGCAGTCACCCAAATGACAAGACTAAAATTATTAACCTGGTCATGGAAAAGATATTTGTTTTCTTACAGATACTAAAATAAAATTTTTGGTGGGTAATTTTACACTCCAGAGCAAACTAAATTTACCAAATTCTGTCTATAAGAAGCATTTTGAAGCTTGAGAGATAGTATAGGAGATAAAGCACTAGTCTTGTACTCTATCAATACCAATTTTACCACCATCACTGCATATAGTTCTTCAAGCACCACCAGGAGTGACCTTTGAGTGACCCCTTTGCACAGAGCCAGGAGTAACCTCTGAACACTGCTATGTATGCCCTCAATACAAAACAGAAACATTTGAGTATATTACACACAAAAAAATTTATTCTCCTCTAAACTTCAACCACTTTAAGTCTCAATAAGAAGAAAATAATTGTGTGAAATTACTCATGTACCCCTTATTTTTGATTCAGATGATTATTAATTGGCTATTTACCCACCTTATTAAAATTCTTACTGGTTTTATTCAATGTATTAAAATTTAAAAAAAGTTTTGATGAGATAATAAAATGACTTAATAACATAGATTTTAATAGAGCTATTTAACACAAAACAATGTTTCTTAATTTGTTGAGAGAAAAACGTGTAGAGTCTTTGTACATAAATTTATAAAGATATATATATATTTGCTTTTTGGGTCATACCTGGTGATGCACAGGTGTTACTCCTGGCTCTTCACTCAGGAATTACTCCTGGCGGTGCTCAGGGGACCATATGGGATGCTAGGAATCGAACTCGGGTCGGCCATGTGCAAGGCAAATGCCCTACTCGCTGGGCTATTGCTCCAGCCCCTAGATAGATATTTTAACCTTCATCTTCTTGAATTAAATTTTCTTTATTTTAGCACTCATAGTTCTCACAGGAATAATATGGGTCAAACACACAAATAAGAAAAAAAATAATCTTTTAAAATTTTTGGCTGGAGCGATAGCACAGCAGGTAGGGTATTTGCCTTGCACGCAGCTGATTCAGATTCGATTCCTCTGCCCCTCTCAGAGAGTCCGGCAATCTACTGTGAGTATCTAGCATGCACAGCAGAGCCTGGCAAGCTCCCTGTGGCATATTCAATATGCCAAAAACAGTAACAAGAAGTCTCACGATGGAAACGTTACTGGTGCCCGCTTGAGCAAATCGATGAGCAATGGGATGACAGTGACAGTGATTAAAAATTTTGACTCAGAGGCTAAGGATATGGCTCATATAATTGGAATGCATGTCTTACATGCTTAAGGCCCCATTTCCCATTCCTCACAATGCAAATTCTCCTGAGGAACATCAGAGGAACCCCCATAGACTCAGAACTGCACTTCAGGCCCCAAATCATGTTCCAAAGGAGTGATTCTTCCCCCTCCCCAAACTTCTGAGCACTGCTTGGGTGCTCTCTATAAAGAAGATTACTGAGGGTATCTACTAGATTACAGTAATATTCAGTAATGTAACATGCTAATAGTTCGAATTTACCATTAGTGGTTAACTTCCCCAAACAGCATCAAAGTTTCCAAAGTGTTTTAAATAAGAGTACTAAGCACAGCTACCATTAGTAGAATCACTGATTCACTGTATCACTGTTATTCCATTGCAAATTGATTTGCTTTAGCAGGCACCAGTAATGTCTCCACTGTGAGAATTGTTGTTACTGTTTTTGGCATATCAAATACACCATGGGTAGCTTGCCAGGCTTTGCTGAGCGGGCGGGATACTCTCAGTAGCTTCCCGGACTTTCTGAGAGGGACGGAGGAATCGAACATGGGTTGGCCTCGTGCAAGGCAAACGCCCTACCTGCTGTGCTATCGCTCCAGCCCATGAATAGAATACCTTCAGAAATATTAATGAATATAGATTACTGAGTTTTTTGGTATAACTATCAGTATGACTATCATCTATATTACTTTCTAAGTGGAAGGCAGATTCTACAAACTAATTGCACGGTGCTGATAGATGAGGAAAAAAAATTTCAGCTATAAACTCTAAAATCTTAGTTCAGTGCCGTGGTAATGAACTGGGGCAGGGATGACAGGAATTTGTGGCTGCCTGAGAACAATGGTCCAATGATAATCTCTTTTGTACTAAAGATGACAAACATCTTTTAAATATTTTAAATATTCATAATTTCTAATGTCTTCTTTCTGATACACAACTTTTATATCTACAAATATTCTTATTTTATTTCAATGAAGATTATTTTGTATTCCCTTTTTTTATGCATTTAGATTAAGTCCAGAGAATGGTATATATAATCAAAACAAAGTAATTTTCTGGATAAAAAAATGTAAGTACCTAAGTGGATATTGAAAACTTCCAAATGAGAAAGAAGATATAATACCTTATTAAAAACTTTGGAGCTTTTATTTTGACTTCAAAGATGCTGGCATAAGTGTAAGGATGATTATAGATAGCACATCCTAAACCAAATGATTGTATATAGTAAATGCAGCCATAAAACACTTATCTTAAAAGAAGTTTTTTGAAAACCTTTCATATGCAAATGCATTCAAATAACATTTACAATTAGTCATTCACCTCTCTGTATTTGACAGCTTAGTTTTTATAATGGCTGCCTATTTTCTACAAAAGAACCCTGGCATTAATGCTGGAACAGAATACTAAGTTGGATATCATTCCAATATTGTGATCATATTATTTGTTAGAATATAAAGAGTAAGTTAAACATGCATTATTGCCTTCTCTGTATATCTCTGCTAGGCAGGTGGTAGAAATAAGCCAGCTATTTTTGTATAGTTGTAGAACCAATTATAGAAATGATTATGAAAACAAATGCAAATGATACCTACTCTTTGCATAAAAAATTATTTGGCAATGACATTCTTGTGAATTTCAAAATGTGACTGACATGCATATGCAATACATGTATATTATATTCCATATCTCTGACATATATACATAAATATAGAATATAACATAAACATATATGTACAATAGATGTATAGATAAAAAAAGAATTTTTCCCTGTTCTATAATTCAATCTATATCTCTTCCAATGGCATTTCATTTTCTTCATACCAAAAAATTCCAGCTTACATTTTTACATTTGTCATAAGTTTAGGACTTAGCGGAATGGCACATGAGCAATAACTCCTAGGAATGAAAACAGATTGATGTGACTAAGATCCACCACTTATGGTTAATAAACATCCATGCATAAGAAATCCATAATGGTCTTTCCTTGCTACAACATTTTCTTAAAGTAGGCCAATACAAGGTCTCACCTCCATCATAATTAGCTGTGAATTCATGTGAATTTACACATGAATTAACTTTAGAGAGTTTAAGCAAAACTCCAAGTTACAGATGTTGATTTCTGCCCCCAAATTTCATCTGATTTTCTAAAGCTGCCATTTACATCAGCATGGAAAGGGTAGAATAAGAAAAGTGAAATGAGTCAGAGGAAGAAATATGTCACATATGATTTTATTCATGCTATATAAAGAGAAAAAGAAGAAAAGGGGGCCCAGAAGAGATGAAAGTGGGTACAGTGTGAATTCTCTCCACGTCGGTTTCATCCCTGGCACCACTGATAATCCCTGAGTCCTGAGTGATCAGAGCACAGTCAGTAGTAAGCCTTGAGCATTGGCAGGTGTAGTCCCAAATCCCCTCCCCTGCCCCCCAAAAAACAAAGTAAACATTTGTGTTAGGAGACAAATTAATGGTTACTAGATGGAAAGGATGAAGGATGAGAGGTAAATTAGAACTAAATGACTAAATATATAATAATACTTTGAAATGGATTTTCAGTGGAGAATTTAATATGATAGAAGAGTACATTAATTTTCAATGATGTACACCTGAAATATATAATGTTACAATACAAGGTGACAATAACTAAAACATAACATTTAAAATTTAATCGTTGATAGGAAAAATGTTTGTAATGCTCTATGTCATGGTGATTCAAGTAGAGAAATTAATAAGAATAATGAAAGTCATAAAACAAATATTTATTGGGGTCAGAGAGAGAGTACAGCAAGTAAGTTGCTTTCATTGCACATGGCTGACCCAAGTTTCATCACCAGCACCCCATACATTCCAAAACAAAATAATACGACCCAAAGATTTTATCTTAAAATTGCTAATATGGCTGGATAAACAAAAGGGACAACTCTGACTTTGGTGTCAGAAGTCACTACCTGGCTTCTCAGGTGGTCCTTAGGACCCTTAATTCTATCATTGCTGAGAAATATTTTGCTAGGTCCAAGCTTGGAAGCATCATTCCCATGCTACTGGATAGAGTCTGGCTGGAAGTGGCCCTTTCTCAACATATATGTTGAAGCATCTATAACATATAAAATACTGGTGGCAGAGGTTGCTGTTCAAGTGTTCTAAATTTCAAATATTACTTGAGAGAAAAGATATTAGTTTTATGATTTGTTATGCTGTTCATTGTGAGAAATTAAAACTTAATATAACCACATAGGCAAAAAAAATGAAAAATAGAAGGTATTTTATCCGAATTGATTAAGAAGGAAAAAACAATAGTTAAAAAAACAAATATTTTGCAGAGAAATGTCTGGGAATTAAAAGCCCTAAGCAAAATTGATATAAATGCAAATATATCAGTAACCACAATAAATATTTATGAACTTGATTGCTCATTAAAAACAGTGATTCTGATGCTATCTTTCATTTTACTTCCTCTTCTTCCCAATACTGTAATGCCTTTCTAATCACTTTTTCCTGGCACCAACAGTATTATCTACTGGCTCTCCTTCCAGTTTCATTGATGTACAGATTATTCTTAGCTTTTCTTCTTCCCTATGTTTTCAAAACAAGGGAAGCTATTTAATATTTTTCTATATCTACAAGTAAATAGGAAAGAAGCCGTAAGAATAACAATATAAGCAAAAATTATTAAGAAAAATTTCTATAAATTTAAAGTTAGTATGGGAATAAATTATTTTATCTTTAAAATTAAAAGTTCCCAGTCTAAGAAATCCAAACTCACTGGTAATCCTGGTCAGGGCTGGGCCAGGATTGTTTGTTACCAAAGAATTTTAACTAACATTCAGTATGTGCCATAATTTCAGAATATTGAATGAGTACAGATTTTTCTGTTAGTCTTGGGTTTTAAGATATTTGCCTAATATTTCCATATACCTCCTAGCACTTCAAATAAAATAATATTCAGTTTCTTCCTATTCCTTTAAGTAATATATTTTAGATTATGAAAAATATTTCAATCATATGATAAATACAATGAGTCAATTCTGTAACATTGGACAAATAACTTGTATATTAAAAAGATCAAAGTACTTTTAATTAATATGTTTCTTTGTTTATTCCTCTGTTAAATTATTTTTTCAACAAATGAACTTTATTAACCTTAGAAAAAATGTATAGCGCGGACTGTTTCATATGCATTGTTCTAAGTCTTGTGGACAGTGTTAAAGACTGTGAGCAATTTTTTATTTGTTTATTTTTATAGTGAAGCTAAATATTTTTTATATAAATAAATTTACTTAGATGTCAGAGGAGAGGAAAAAAGAGAAATACTTGTTCAGGAAAGAACAAAGACTTCGCTAGAGTGCAAAATTTTTTTGGAAAATTTCCTATTTGTGGAGCATAGAAAGGCAAGTAGAATACAGATTTTAATTAAAGTAGAAAAAGAAGTTAGGACTATTAATGACATTTAGACAGTGAAGTAAGTCATGTGACTTGAGAAGAGGAAATTTTATATTTAATGGTCATTTCTGACAACAGAATAAGACAGATGTGCAAGATAAAGAAATAGAATGTTTATGTAAAGCAATAGTCAGCATATAGATCTCGCATAGACTTATTTTTAAGCAATGGAAAGAAGTTAAGTGCAGTTGACAGCATGCTAGCAGGAGGAATTGTTAGAAATATGATTGAGATGTAGAATATGGGTGGGGTCCAAATCACTGACTGCATGGCAACCTTTGTTAAGCAGTTTGGATCAAACAAAATATGAACTCACTGGAGCATTTCAACCAGTAGAATGACATTGTTCAATTTTGCTTTAAAAATTCCCATGGCTACCATGGGTAATGAAAAGGAGAATGAAAAATTAAAAAAATTGTTCTTGATATTTCCAGACAAGAACCTGCAGTGGTTTAAATTGAAGTGTATTTAAGCCTGGGAATATAGCTAAGAGGATAGGATGTATTGCATTACATGCATTGCATTGCATTGCATTGCATTCTATGTGGCCAACCTGAGCTTAATCTCTGGCACCTACATGGTTCCTTTAGCCTTACCAGGATTGATCCCTGAGCACAGAGCTAGGAGTAAGTTCCTAGAATTGTTGGGTATGGTCCCCAAACAAAAAATGAATGAAAAATAAACTAAAATGCATCTATATATAAACTGGATATATTTAAAATATTTTAGAGAGCAGCTTCATAAGATTAGACTACATGATGTGTGTGGGGTTAAATAAAGTAAAGGGTAGCTCAATGGTAGAATTCTCACCTGCCAATATGAAGAGCAAGAGCTGAAAACAATTGATAATCAAGTTCTGTGGGGCTTACTCAAAGATGAATATTTTAATCAAGAATTTATCAAGTCCCTTTGTATTTTGCTGAATTCTGAGGCATTTGCCCCAGTGATCAAGGTCCACTGATGCTTCATCTAGCTTGCAAGTTATATTTTTTAAATTATGGTTCTTTTTTCTAGAATTTCTATGTCACTATTACAATTCAGTGACATTCTGATTATTTCTGAGATCTAGCAAATTCCAGATACTAAGAATGTCTTATACTACCATCCATTTACCCCCAATTTCTTTCAAAATCTAGCATTTTCCCCCAACAACAAAAAGAAAATGACAACATAATATTGATTTTCCTTACATTTTAGACATTATACATTTATATGTATCTCCTGCTCACATTTTAGGAGTATACATTTTAGAAAATGTACATTTTAGAAAAATAAAATGCTACAAATTCTTAATGCAGTTGCATTTGCTATTTTGCTATTTACTGTATTTGATACTATTTTTTGCAAGTTACAAGTTCTACAACTTTAGGAGATTGCAGTGACTTCCTTAAGACTTATAAAAATGATAAACTCTTTGGTACCTAGAGTATTTCCAATGACTACAGAAGTTAGAAGTTAGGGGAAGGTAACTTTATATGGCCAATACCTAAAGAAGAAACAAAGGGACAATTAAAATCAGATCATTAGATCCATTTAACCCTATAGGAAATATAAAAATATATATCTTAAAATCAATATCACAAGCTCTAGGGCATGTTTTGTAACATTGGCCTCAGTAAATTTGCTTCACTTTCAATGAATATAATTGTAAATCCAAGATTTGTGTTTTAACCAAGTTATAATTTGAGTTTATTCGAGTTAGATTTTTCTTTGTTAAGACAAAATTAAACCGTAAACAAAACCTGCTCTCTGGTTGGTGCGAAATTGAATTTTTATCCTGTAACTCTGGGGAAGCAATTGCTTGCTAAGATATATTTCCTCTATTTTGATCATTGTCTTCATTTATTTTTTTCCTAATATTAAAACCATTTTTATGTTGCCTCAGGAAATCCTATCGATGTTTGTACTGTGGCTTATCTTTCTTGAGATTATTTGCAATTTGCTAACACATTGCAAATACTACAGCTTAGCATATTTTCTGCATGTTTAATATGCTTGCCTAAAAATAGCAAATTTACAATTTAATTTTGCTATTATTTTTGCTTGTGCATTAAAATGTATTGTTTGGATAACTTGGTTTGGAATCTGAAGTACTAATGTATTTATACTCTACTTAGAGGAGTAAAATACAATAAGAGCACTGAATAGCTAAAACATATTTTTACAAGAATGCTCACATACCTACGATGCGAGATATTTTAAGACCTATTAAAAAGTTCTGCAAGATTAACATTTTCCAGCAAAGTAAGAACCTGCCGCTAATAAAGCTGTTGATTTGCTTTAGGATAGAGGCAGTTGAAATTATCCCTTTTATCTCCCACTCAGAAGTAGAGGGTTTGTAACATTAAATTTAGTAAACACTGAGCAGGAGATACATTAAAGCTTAAAAAAAAAAAAACAGAAACAAAAAAGTTTAATGAACAATACAAGTTATGTATAGAAGGAGAAAACTGCAAAAGTCTTGGGCTAGAGATATAGTAAGCAGGAAAGATGACTGCCTTGCTTGCAACAAACCCCGGAGACCAGGGCACTTCATATAATCCTCTGATCTCAGCCTGGAGGAATCCCTGAGTGTAGAACCAGGAGTAAGCCCTGATCATAGAGCAGCCCGAATCAAATATCTATATGCATATGTGTAAATATATATGTATACATATATACACATACATGTATAAGAAAATTGTGATTTTATATAGTTATATAACAAGAGAATGCATGGTCATTTAAATTAAAGATCTTCAAATCTACACATTCCTGGTTTCCTGTATCCTTGACATTGCCCATTTGTGCGCATTTTTCATATTATGTCAGTAGATCTGCTTGACTTTATTTAGGACAGTGAAAATTGCTGCTTGCATATAAATATTCCATAGGGACGGAGAGAGAATTCAGTAGCTAAGCACCCTGCACATGAACAACCTACGTTTATTCCTGGCACTACCTCTGATAACCTGAACGTTGACAGGTTGGTTTTTTTTTTAATTTTGAGTGAAGCTCTGTCTATTATTCATACCCATTTCTTCTATATTCACTTCACAATTCATATGCATTTCACTCTAACTGAAAACTCAGTTCTCTTTAACTCTTGTTTTGCTCATTTATACTCAAGGGCGCATGTCCAAGTGTATATTGTACTGCTTATGGAGTTCAATTCAGTATTTTTTGGCACTAACTCAGTTCTTTATAAATAAGTCCAACTATGTCCTCTGTCTTTTCTATACATGTCCTTTCTCTCTCTCTCTTTTTTTTCATTAAAATCCAGACTTTTACTCACAACACACTTTTTTTTTCTAATGGCTCACTGCCTTCTCTCCTCCTCTCCCTTTTCAATTCCAAATAGAAAAAGTGAAAACAGGAAACATTTCATTAAACTTGAGTTTCCAATACCCCTCTCTGAAGTAAGATTATTAAAGTAAGTCCATGAAAGCACACACATTAGCAGTATTGAAAGACAGTGTTTTAGTATAAGTGTCAACATGAATAAATAGGTAAAGAGTCTATGGGAAAATAATTAATGGCAAATGCCTTTGGGAAATAAGGATGACCAGATTATGGAACTTCGACTTCTTTAAAATACGAACTCTTTTCTTACCATTTCATAAAGTTACCTTTATCATTCACTTGCCTTCTTTCTTTATATCACCTGCGAAGGATGTCTTAGAAAAATCTGATGTCTAGCAAGCATATGACTGCAGAACCTCAATGTGACATGATATCTTTTAAAAGTTAATTCTTTCTTTCTCCTCCTTTCTTCTTCTCCTTTTACTTTTTTTGATTTAGTTTCCAAAATCTGTCTAGTCTCCTTTTGGGGGAGGGAGCATACCGAACAGAAGTCCCACCAGCTTAAGGACTGAATCAGGGTTCCCACATTTGTTTGCTTTTTGGGCCACACCTGTCTTGCTTAGGACTTTCTCCTGGCTTGTGACCATGGATCACTCCTGGCCATTGCACTGGGGACCATACTGGTGCTGGGAAATAAAACTCAGGTCGGCTGCATGCAAGGCAAATGACTTACCAGCTGTACTCTCCAGCCTTTTGAACCATTTCTCCAATTAAAAACTCCGACTCCTCAAATATCTCTTTTATCCCAATTTTCTACCTCTCTATCATTCCTTCTTTATGAAGTTATACTTCCTATGTGTCCCACCAATAGCTCTTTCCTTATCATTATTTTAAGTTGCCAGGTCAGGGCCTTCTTATCAATACTCTATAATCACTCTAAACGGCACTTCTCAGAGTTAATGTTCTTACCGTCTATATAGTTTTTTTCTGGTTTTCCATACTTTGGTACTCCTCTCACCCTCTAATTTAAAATTGCAGTTTCCTGTTTCTCTTTTTAACTCACGTAAAAACTAATTTCATGTTTTAACTGTATACTATCTTTACATTTTATGTTGCTATTTACTATCTCCCCTTTACATTTTATCAATATCACTATAATTCATTCATTATTTGATATCAAACATCTTTGATTGGTTTGTACATTCTAAAATATAAATGAGTCACAGAGTCTGTCTGATTTTACGACTTGTTTTATGTTTATTTTTAAGTTTCTGAGAGTCAACTATGATCATGTGTATGGCACTAATTGATTTTTTTTACTTTATTGTACAGTTAGCTTATGGAATATGAGTATACAATTATTTATCTGCATCCTCATATTGATAGGGTGTTTCCACTAAGTTTATTTGAACAATCAACTTATAAATAGTTATCTATATGTTTTGTGTGAATATCTCCAATTTTTTGGTATAAATACATATTTATATCTTATGATACATATACAAATAAGACATGTGCATCAAAAATATAGAAAAAATATATTATAGTAGCCCTCCAGACTGGTGATATATAAAAGTATGTTTACCTTATTCCACCTTGTCTTTCCAACAATTAAGAACAAAATTTGGAAGTTGGTATGCCATAGTTACTTAGAATATAACTTTTGATATAAAACTACCCTAATTAAAACCTTAGTGTTGTTAATTATTCCTATTATTGTGTGTACACACCATGAAATAATGTTATTTATATGTTATCAAAGTTACTTAATTGCTGAGGTCAATTTCCTCATTTGTTCACTATAAAATCAGTAGATTGCTTTCATAAGATTATTTCAAGGAATAAGTCAAATAACTCTCATAAATATGATAGCAAATATCAATTATTCCATAAATACTTTTGAACTATATTATTATAGTTATGTTAAAACAAGTTAGTTTTCCTCAAAATTTGTATCATAGAAACCTAGATTAGCTATATAGAATAATTTATAGAGCTAAAATTGAATAAACACAACTGAAAGAATATGAATGCTTACTTTTATTAGGTTTATAAGCACATGACTGTAAATTTATAAACAAAAATCATAAAATAAAATTCTCAATAGAGAAAAGAGAAGTGAGATTTACTATATTACTGTACTGATTACAACAATTCTTACTGATGCTTTTTACATTTGTTTTGTTTTTAACATTCTGACAGCAAAGGCAATGATTACATATGTACAAATTGAGTCTCTCTTAAAATATTGTATCACTAGGAAGTATACTCATCTAAATTAGCATAACAGAATAAATACAACCTCATTTTAAGTATTTAATAAAATTATAAATATTAAAAGCATTATTTCAAACCACATAGCTTATTTATGTTTCTAAAATGTCATGTTTACACATCACACTAAGATTCAGGATTCTAGAATCCACACTAAGATTCAGGATTCTAGAATCAAATGAAAACTTAACATGTTTGCCTGTAAGATAAGATAGCCTCAGCTAGTTTAGATTTATTGGGTTACTCCCGTTACAGTGCTCCCACTCCTCTGTGTTTATTTGTAACTTCTTAGTGTTCTGTTGACTTGCAAATATTGTTTTTCTCTTCTCTTTGAGTCCTTTGCATAGTTTATTCAGAGCATATGAATAAACTTTTTATTCCTTTTTGTATGGACACAGGAAGACTTAGCAAATGCTATGCTTTTGTAACCTGGGAGTCATTTGACTCTACATGATATTTTCCTCCTGGGCATCTGTTATCTAGAACTAGGCCTCAGCTGCCCTTACTTCCTAGCACCCCCAAAAGCAGGGTCCCGACGAGGGACGAGACGGACCCAGGGCAAGCGGTGAGTTGTGTGCTACCCTGGCATCGAGATGGGCCTGGCCAAAGTGCCTAATGCTTAACTATAAGTTAAGAGCTTGATCATGGACAAATGCTGTCATGATCCAAACAGTGATAACTAGATTTGGACCCTGCTAGGGTGAGGAATGATTAATTTGGCCTGAGAGTGCTGTGGTCTGAGTCTGTGGCAAGATGTAGCCAGGAGAGCTGCCTTGCAAGCCTCAATGTATCTCTTGCTATGTCCATATAAAAATAATTAGTATTTGGATGTTAATAAGTGTTTGGACTAAGGAAAGGAAAAAAACCTTAAGAGTCAGGAAGGGCTTTGGAATGCCCTGCCCTCAGGGAGGGCTTTCTTATGTTGATTTTGCTACCTGGCTGGGTGTAGCCTAGAGGGCAAGGTGGGAGAGAGAAGTAGGAGGAGAGAGAGAAGAGAGAGAGGCGGCAGTTGATCCAGAGAGAGGACGGAGCTGGGAGTGCGGGAGATGAGAAAGATGGAAGATTGAATAAACAGTAACTAATCAGCAACCAGCTTGGTCCTCGTTCTTCCTTCGCCTGTCCCTGGCCAACGGCTGTCCCGATCCAGCCCATACACAGCGGTTCCAGAGCACTGAACGTGGGTGGTGAGACACAGCTGCCCCAAAAGCCAACGAGTGCACTCGCCTCTCGGCGAGCTTTAGTTTTTTACATTTGCCAATTTGGAAATTCATTTTAATGAAATGAAGACTAATTTTCATTACCTTTTATGTATTTTTTAATAAATGCTATAATAAAATATAAGATTCCAATACTAAAGAAATGATTCAAAGTGTTGAAGTGCATGATTTCAAGGACAAAGTCCTGGATTCTGTCCCTAACACCGCAAGGTCTCAGAAGTATCAGCCAAATCAATCCAGAATACCACTGACCCAAGAACAAAACAAAACAAAACAAAAATCTAGTATCATGTTAAAAAAACATTATATTCATCAAAGAAAATATTGTGGGGGCTGGAGTTATAGCACAGCAGGTAGGGTGTTTGCTTTGCACACAGCCAACCCGGGTTCAATTCCCAGCATCCCATATGGTCCCCTGAACACATCCAGGAGTGATTCCTGAGTGCATGAGCCAGGAGTAACCCCTGTGCATCTCTGGGTGTGACCCAAAAAGCAGAAAAAAAAAAAGAAAATATTGTGGGTTTTAGAAAGAAGCCAGGAAAAATCAATACCTCCATTTACTAATATTTGAGTGTCAATTTTCTCATTTGTAGAAAGGGTGATTGGAGGATTATATGATATCAAATACACTTACACTGCCTGACAAAAAATGGATCCTCAGGGATAAGACATTTCATTGTCCCTATCACTCTATATTTAAAGTATTTCCAAGAAATAGAATTTCCAATTTTGGCATTTGTATAAGCCTCTTATATTGAACTCTTATGAGGTCAACCCAGCTACTTCAATCATATTAAGCCAATAGTTCACTATCCTATTCCAATCAAAATATCCCCAAAACTCACCAAAATAATGGTGAACAGAAGAATCTTTACAAATGCAATCTAAAAGAACACATTCCCTGAATTAGTGCTAGGGGCCCCACACAACTCCCACAGGAGTGCCAAAGACGAAAGTGATATCCTTGAAGGGAAAATAGGAGATCACCATCTACCAAACTTGCACAGATTCCTGCCTGACTCACAGTGAGAGGGGGACACTGACAGTGAACTGCAAGGATCCACCTCAAGACTACCACAGCATCATAGGAAAGCAGCACAGATTCCCACCACAAGGAGTGGAAGAAGAAAAGAGCCCTGAAGACTCAACAGGGAATACCCACATACACAATCTCTATGATAAAAAATCAGAGATGAAATGGTGAGGATGTTTAATGAGCTCAAAGAAACAGTGGATCAGACATCCAATAAAATACGGGAGGATATGAATGAAACTGTGGAATGGACAGCCAATAAAATACAGAAAGAAATGAGAGCAGAAATAAGAAAGCAAACAGAAGAGTTACTAATAAAATATTCGGTAGATGAAATAAAAAACTCAGGGGTTGCCCTAAGCAGTAGGATGACAACAGCCAAAGACAGAATCTGTGAGTTGAAGATGAGCTGTAGAAAGCATCCAGGCAAAACAGAAGATGAGGAAAAAAAAATCTCAAAATAGCTCAAGGGAGGTTAAGAGATGTATGGGATGAATTCAAGAGGAACAACAGAAGAATCATCAGAGTCCCAGAGGGACAGGGAGGCAATCTCAATGAGATAGTAACAGTTAGAGACATCATTGCTGAAAAGTTCTCAGAGCTGGAGAATGCAGGCATTTAGATCCAAGAAGCCCAATGTGTACAGGTAAAGGAGACCCTAACAAAAAGACTTTAAGACATGTCATAGTCAGAACTACAAGTACCATAGACACAACACTGCAAGTAGCAAGATCAAAAAAGGAAATCGCATACAAAGGAGCATCCCTTAAATTTACAGCAGACATATTAGAAGAAACCCTCCAGGCCCAAAGACAGCAGTACAACATAGTGAAAAAACCCTATGAAATGAACGCCTCATCAAGAATTCTCATTATGGTTATTTTCATTCATGTTTGAAGGAACAATACACAACTTCATAAATAAATAGCTCAAGAACTTCATAGACTCTAAACCAATTTAAAAAGGACTGAAAGGGCTACTATTAGATAAGAGAAACCTCACAAATACAACAAACTTATACAGAAAGATGGCAGCACAAAACCCATGACAATAATCTCTCTCAATGTCAAGGATCTAAATGCACCAATTAATAAATACAGCATGGTAAAATGAATTAAAAAACTGAATCCAACATCCTTCTGCCTATAAGAAACACATTTGAACAGTCAGAACAAACACAGGCTCAAAATCAGAGGATGAAAAACAATTCTTTAAGCCAACAACTCCTTCATAAAAGCTGGTGTAACCACACTAGAATCCAACAACATAGATTTTAGACTGAAAAACATTGGAAGGGACAGCAAGGTCATTTCTTAATAATCAAGGGATATGTATATCAGGACGAACATAAACGTATATGCACCCAATGAATGGTCATCAAAATACTTAAAACAAATGTCAATAGACTTCAAGGAGGACATTGTTAGTAATATAGTAGTCAGAGACTTCAGTACTGCCTGTCACCTCTTGATAGATCAATGATACTAAAACTCAGCAAGGAAATACTGGTTCTGAAGGAAGAAATGGAAGAGAATGTTAGTAAGGCTTTTCATTCCCCAAGAGTTAAATACACATTCATATCCAATTCACATGGAATAATTTCCAAGATAGACCATATGCTGGGCTACAAAACAAACCTCAATAAAATCAATAAGATAGAGATTGTATCAACTATCTTTTCAGACCATCACACACCTAAGATAGTTAACAACACACAGAAATGAAGAAACAAGTCAAACACCTAGAAACTAAATAACTGATTCCTGAACAATCAGTGGGTTCAAGAGGAAATAAAAGAAAAAATAAAACTATTCCTGGAAACAAATGAGAATGAGGACACGAGTTACCAGACTTGTGGGCACAGCTAGAGCAGTACTAAGAGAAAAGTTCACAGCTCTGCAAGCATTTATCGGAAGGAGGAAGGGGTCCACATAACTAACTTAACTTCACAGCTTAAGATCTTAGAGCACATTTCACAGTTTAAGAACAATAAAAGGAGCCCAAATCAGGCAGGAGGAAAGAAATAATAAAACTTAGAGGAGAATTCAAGGAGCTGGATTCCTAAAAAGCAATCCAAAAGATTAATGAAACCAAGAGTTGGTTCTTTGAAAAAATAAGCAAGATAGATAAGCTACAAGAAAGACTCACAAAGAATCCTAATAGGGACCCTCTGCTCCTAAAGACTATGATCCCAGAGGTCTTCTAACCCATTTTGGCACCCAGAGCAGCTTCTTACAGAAATGCATCTAGACTGTGAACTGAGCTAAAATATCAGAAATCCAAAACCAAGTTTATAGAGTCTTCATTCTCAGCAATGAAAAGAAATTATTAAATGGTTCCTTTTCAGCAGGCCTGATTGTTGGGGGAAAATTCCAAACAATAATAGTGAGTTCTCTATTGAAATATTGAACGTATTCAAAGTATAGAGAGAATAAAGTGAAGATCATTAGCTACTTAGGTGGGGGCTGAATGGGAGGGGGGTATTTTGGGGTTCTTGGTGGTGGAACATGTGCACTGGTGAAGGGATGGGGGCTCAATCATTATATGACTGAGACTTAAACCTGAAAGTTTTGTATTGTTTTCACGGTGATTCAATAAAATAAAAACTTTAAAAAAAGGATCCTAATAAATCAAATCAGAAATGAAAAGAGGGACATCATAACAGAAATTCAAAAGATCATCAGAGATTAATTTGAGGGTCTGTATATGACAAACAAGGGAACCTAGAAGATATAAATAAATCCCTGGATTCCAATAACCTCCCAAGGTTGAACCATGAAGAGTAAAATACCTGAATAGATCTATCACTCTAGAGGAAATTTAAACAGTAATCAAAGTCTTCCCCTGAATAAAAGCCCAGATCCAGATGGATTCACTACTAAATTCTTCCAAGCCTTTAAAGGGGACCTATTACCAATCCTGTTCAAACTTTTCCAGGAAATTGAAGAAACAAAAACACTCCCAAATAGTTTCTATGAGATACATATCTCTCTGATACCAAAGCAGACAGAAACACCACACAAAAAAAGAAAATTAAAAGCCAATATGTCTGATGAACACAGATGCAAAGACCCTCAACAAAATATTAGCAAGTAGAATCCAACAATCCATAAAAAAACAATTATACAACGTAACCAAATGGGATTCATCCTGGGAGTGCAAAGTATAATTTAACATTTGCAAGTCAATCACATAATTCATCATATCAATATAATATAAAAAACATATGACCATATCTGTAAATGCAGAGAAAGCATTTGACAAGATCCAGTACCCATAATGATGAAAATTTGACAAAACGGGAATTAAAGGAACTTTCCTCAATATAGTAAAAGACATCTACCACAGCACACAGCAAGCATTATTTTTAATTGGGAAAAACTTAAATCCTTACCTCTAAGATCAGTGACAAGACAAGGTTTCCCACTTTTGCCACTTCTATTCAGTATAGTATTGAAAGTACTTGCCATAGCAGTTAGGAAAGAAAAAGAAAAATTGGGGCATCCAATAGGAAAGGAAGAAGTCCAGATCTCACCATTTGCAGATGATATGATACTATACTTAGAGAACCCTAAAGACTACTAAAACACTCTTAGAAACAATAGATTTGTATAGTAAAATAGCAGGTTACAAAATCAATACCCAAAAGACCATGGCTATCTTATATGCAAATAATGAAAGAGAAGAAAGTGATATTAAAAACCAGTACAGTTCACAATTTTCCCTCAAATCTGATCAAGTATCTTAGAATCAGATTAATTAAGAAGATATAGAACCTGTACAAAGAAAACTACAAAATACTACTTCGAGAAATAAAAGAGGACATAAGGAAGTGGAGATATGTCCCCTGCTCATGTATTGGGAGAATTAACATTGTCAAAATGACAATACTCCCCAAAGCATTATATAGACTCATTGTGTAATCTATAAGGATACCCATGGCATTTTTCAAAGAAATTGATCACCCCAGATGGAGAAGCTGCAGTCTCCCCACCTTCTCTAGATGGAACCCTGGCTACACTGAGCTTCTACTAACATGGCTCCAGTATGTGAGGACCAGGACTATTTCTCCAAACCGCACGGGGGCACTGGAACTGGCCAGCTCCAGCCCGCTCCTAATTCCAGAAGTCACGCCCTCAATCCATCCCAGATGCCATCTTGCTGGACTCAGCAGTGAAGAATCCTGGCCCATGGGCACTGCACAGGGGAGAATGATCCGAACCCCAAACCGAGCTGATAACACCGGGAGCCCCAGACAAAGAAGGTGCAGTCTCCCCACCTTCTCCAGATGGAATCCTGGCGACACTGAGCTTCTACAAACATGGCTCCGGTATGTGGGGACCAGGACTATTTCTCCAAACTGTGTGGCTGCTTATGCAGCCACTCTACCTTTCCTGATATACAAAAAGTGCTCAGAAACAGATCCTCCACCCCTGAGCAGCCATGATCCCAGAGGCACACAAACCAATCTCAGAACGCAGCCACTGCTGGAAGAAATGCTCCTGGACTGTGAACTAAGCTACTTTACCATGCAGCCCTGGGAGGGTGAGGGTTTTTGTCATTCAGCCTTTTCCCCTTTGTGGCAGCATGGCAACTGCCACCTTTCAGAGCCAATTGGACAGAGAGGTAGGAACTTGCAGTGATGGGACTCGGGGAAATCTCACGATGTGGGGGGCAGAACCGGTCCTGCTACCTGCCCAAATGAGACCCCAAGCCAATGCCCATGAACAGCTCCTCCGCTCCTAACAGCCATGATTCCAGAGGCACACAAACCAATATCAGAACGCAGCGGCTTCTGGCAGAAATACCTCTGGACTTAATTACTAAAATATCAGAATTCCAAAACCGTGTGGTCACTTTTGCAGCCGTGCAACATCATATGCTCTTCATTATCAGCAACAGAAAACAAATGACCTAATGATGCCTTTTTGGCAGGTCTGATTGTTGAGGGAAAATTCCAAATAATAATAGTGGATTTTCTGTCGAAAACTGAATGCAATCAAAGAGAAAGTAAAGTAAAAATTATCTGCCACGCAGGCAGAGTGGGGGGTGAGTGAGGGGTATACTGGGGTTCTTGGTGGTAGAACATGTGCACTGGTGAAGGGATGGGTGTTGGATCACTGTATGACTGAGACTTAATCCTGAAAGCTTTGTAACATGTCTCATGGTGATTCAATTAAAAAAAAAAGAAATTGATCAATTACTCCTGAAATTTATATGAACAAGAAATCCCCAAGAATATCTAAAGTAGTCCTTGGGAAAAAAAGAAGATGGGAGGCATCACCTTCCCAACTTCAAACTGTACTGTAAAGAGATAGTAACTAAAATAGCATCGTATTAAAATGAAGACAGATCTGCAAACCAATGGATTAGGGTTGAATATCTTTATACACACTCTCAAGTATATGATCATTTAATCTTTTATAAGGGAGCAAAAAACATGAAGTGAAGCAAGGAAAGCATCTTTAACAAGTGGTGCTGGCAAAACTGGACAGCTATATGAAAAAAAAAAAAAGACACAGACTCTCACTAATGCCATGCACCAAAGTCAGATCAAAGTGTATTAAAGACCTCAACACCAGATCAGAATCCATAAGATAAATGAAAGAAAAGCTAAAGGTATCTTCAAGATGAAATGCCACTGACCAAGCAAGTGGAAGCAAACATACACAAATGGGACTATGTTAAACTAAGAACTTTCTGCCCTCAAAAGAAACAGTGACCAATATAGGAACATAGCCTATGGAATGGGAATGGTTATTTACCGATACTCTTCTGATAAGGGGTTAATATCAAAGATATACAAGGCATTGGTTGTACTTGACAAGAAAAAAATCCAACCTCATCAAAAATGGGGAGAAGAAATGAACAGAAACTTTCTCAAAGAAGAAATTCAAATAGTCAAAAGGCACATTAAAAAATGCTCTTTATCACTAATCATTAGAGGGGTATAAATCAGAACAACAATGGGGTACCATCTCACACTAGAGACTGGCACACATCAAGAGAAGAAGCACAACCAGTGCTGGTGTGGACGTAGGAAGAAATGCAGAGGAGATTGTAAATGGAATACCAACTGGTGCAGCTTTTTAGGAAAATAATAAGGATACTCCTAAAAAATAGAAATTGAACTCCCATTTGACCTTGCATTACCATTTCTGGGAATATTCCTATGGGGCCCAAAAACATACTGCAGATGCACTATATGCATTCCTATGTTCCTTGCAGCACTATTCATCATAGCCAGAATCTAGAAACAACATGAATGCCCAGGAACAGACAAATGGATTAAGAAACTATGGTACGTTCACATAATGGAATACTACACAGCATTCATGAAAAATGAAGGCATGAAATTTGTCTATCTATGGATGGACATGGAGAGTATCATCCTGAGTGAAATGAGTCAGAGGGAGAGAGACAGATATAAAATGACAGCATTCATTTGTGGCATATAAAAAGGCATGTTATAGAAGGCTAATATCTAAGGCCAGGAAAAACAGGTTAGGAGTACTGGTCAATGATTCGAATTAAGTACAAGTGTGTGAGGGCACAGGGTAGGTAAGATAGAGAAGGGACCAGTATGACCGTAATAGTTGGAAATGATCATACTGGACAAATCTGAGTGTTAAGTAGGT
Source organism: Sorex araneus (assembly GCF_027595985.1). Classification (NCBI taxonomy): domain Eukaryota; kingdom Metazoa; phylum Chordata; class Mammalia; order Eulipotyphla; family Soricidae; genus Sorex; species Sorex araneus. The sequence goes on along the minus strand of NC_073302.1, from coordinate 63,121,546 downwards.
AAAGGGATATACATGATAACTTTTCAGTATCTGTATTCAAGCCACATTTTTGAGAGAGAGAAAGAGAGAGAGAGAAGGAAAGAGGAGATAAAGAAAGAGAAGGGGAAAGAGAGAAGGAAAAAGAGAAAGAGAAAGAGAGAAGGAGAGAGAGATGGAGAGAGAGTAAGAGAGAGAGAGAAGAAGAAGAAGAAAAGCACCAAGCACTTGCCATAAAGGCAGGCAGGGGTGGGGGTGGGGTGAAAGATAATGGGAGAAAACCTGGGGAAACTGGTGCTGGGAAATGTACACTGGTGGGATATGGGTGTTGGAACATGTATGACTGAAATCTAGTCATGAACAGCTTTGTAAGGGTCTATCTCACAGTGATTCAATATAAAAATCTTTTTTAAAATTACAGTAAATATTAAGCTCTAAGCAGACTTAAGCAAATTCAACTAGTGTTAGATTTCTTTAAAGACATCAGTTCCTTAGATAAACTTAGCAAACTTCTAAACCTCAGGTACTGACATAATCAGTATTATGACTAAAATATGCATTTAGTTTATATTGTTCCACTTTAGCAAAGCATATTTAAAATTCAGTACATAGATTTGCTAAAATTCCAGTGCACAATTATATTTAAATAAAATTAGTTGTCATTTGATTTCAGAAATCAGTAAAACAGACCCCTAAATTAAGATATAAATGCTTCGGTGTTTACAGGAAAAAAAGTGTTATTGTCATTTATAATTTCTATATTTTGCTTCCTATGTCCAGTTTAATTTGAATTCTTTCCATGTCTTCCTTTCCCTTCAAAAACAACATTTATACAGTTGTTGCACATCAGAGAAAATCTTTCTTGTGTAAAACCTATTTTAAAAACAAGAGAAACAAAATCTAGATACTTGAATTTAGATAAGAAGTCATACTTTCTGTATGGGTATTTAAAGAAGGGGAAGAGAATTTTACTTTTAAGAAAATCATACAAAGAACGAATGATATCCTATTATGATACTGACTCACATACATCCAATAAATGATTCTTAACTGAGAAAATAAATCCTAAAACAACTGCAATCATGGTTAATAGTATAATTGGATATGTACTTTTGACCAGATATATATAATCTTGGACTGGAGTTATAGCACAGTGCATAGGGTGTTTGTATTGCACGTGGCTGACCTGGGTTTAATTCCTCCGCCCCTCTCAGAGAGCCTGGTGAGAGTATCTGGCCCGCATGGCAGAGCCTGGCAAGCTACCCATGGCATATTTGATATACCAAAAACAGTAACAACAAGTCTCACAATAGAGATGTTACTGATGCCTACTCGAGCAAATCAATGAACAATGGGACGATAGTGCTACAGTGCTATATATAATCTATACTTTAAAAAAGACCCATTTTTTCTTATTATTGTCTATTAAAGCTGTGCTGACCACACATAAGTCACCCTCCCCCCAGTACATCATTATATGCATACACATTTGAAACTCATCTAAAAGAAATAAAGAGCACAAGTCAAACATTGAAAACTAATCAACTCTTTCAGACCTTCAGAGGTATTGTTTTCTTATCCTGTCTTTTCTCCAAAGCCTATAGTAATGAAGATAAAGTCCCTGAGATGAACATGAAGGACAAAAGGAAAAAGACCACAGTTGCTGCTTTTATTATAGCCTAGCAAAGAAAACTTATCTGCACAAAAATCCCCAAGCCAGGGCAACTTAAGAAAAAGCAAAACAAAACTATAAAAACAAAGCCAGCAACACAAACTCCATCTTGGAGCTCTCCATACATATCCCACTGCTGTAGGGGTCAACCTTTACATAATCTTTATTTTATAGTGCCCTCCATCTACACTGGAGAATTACCCTTATCCTCACTGGTGTGTGTACTTATTTCTACTTTATGATCTTCTCTCTTTTCTTGTATTTCCAAGTGAATCTTGCACTATCTGCTCCTGAATTTTTTTTTCCTGTAAGGATAGATAATGAACCTGAAAAATCCTATGTGGAATCCAGGACGTGAATCTTCATGCTGTGCAGGTGCTTTGCAGAGTTGCAAGCATCGTCACCTCCTTAGCTTTTTCACCTACAAGATCATGGAAGACCAAGCAGTAGGGCTGTAGTCATTTCCTCTCTGGTGTGGCTACCTCCTGCTCTGAGGCCTTCCATATACCCTACAGGTGACAAGTGTAACACACAAACTGAATGCAGAAAACGTTTCATGGAATTCTAAATCCTTTGGAGTATCATACTTCAGATGACCAACCCACAAGAGAATTTATTGACTACCCTGAGTCCCATCAGTCTTGCCCTTTCTAATAAAATGAATATTTTTATTTGGTTCTTTTCCTAGACAAACTGCTCCTTAACTATGCAGGCAAGATGCCACTCTAGGATGTGCATTCCTTGTCTTCAAAACTGCTGGCTTGTTGCTAATAAAGCTCTTTCTCCATAATCAATTTGTCCTGAAATTGACTGGTCCTCCTGGAACAGCAGAAGAATCAGATCTCTGTGGTTACATTTCCATGCACATAAGAAATATTTAGCTGAGCTCTGTATCCACTGTCACTCCATGAGCAGATGTTCCAGTGAACTGACTGAATAATGTTCAGTGACCTAAATTGGGGGCTTAGAATAAGTGTTACAGGCATGCAGGCCTTAATCAAGTCAAAAGTAGGCCAAATGTATGTGTTCGCCTTAGTTTAACCACAGCTGGTAAATATCTCTTTTTGCATGTGTGTAGAAATAAATGTGCTGTTAACCTGGGAGAGAAATTAACCATATAATGGGTTTTTATCAAAATAGACACAAAATGGATTAAAATTAAATTCCCGATTTTGACATATTATACATGTGCCTTTTTGATACCCAATTATGCATTTGATACTCAGAAAAATCCCTGAGGATATATGGCATTATTCTTATTTTTTCATGATAATCAAAGGAGTGGGAACAGAGACTGTCTCCTGGAATTGTCATCTAAGATTCACAACCAAATCTAAGATCATTCTTAAACTAGCAAATACATGTTCTCTTCTTCAGGATGGTGAACATTTTCTGAGATACTGTGCAGAAATAATTGCCAGGGCCATTACCATAGATATCTAGAAATTTCAAAACATAAGTATTCACATTACAAATTTTCCTGGCAGGTAGAATATCAAACAATACTACCGAGTACATGAGCATTAAAGATGTTTAAGCCTGAAGTGGAAATACCCTCTTGCTAACATTTTGAAAATGAGAGCTAAACCGTCCTCTATTACCAAGTTGAAAGGGGTACTTGCTTTAGGATGCCTGAGGAAAGGAGTTAAACAGGCAACTCTGATTACCCTCAAAGAGGCAAATGAGGAGAGTGTCTGCATGTCAGCCTGACAATGATTTCTTTAATATTTAAATTAACTAAAGAGTTCAGTACAATACAAAGACTCTCAATACTAGAAAGATCCTCAAGGAATTGAATGTGAATTTTTGAAAAGGTTTTCTGTGCAAGAAAATAAAATACTAAATTTATAATGAGCTGACGACCCTGCAGGGAAAAGGGACATGTGAATTGACTTAAAGCAGTCCTGACATTTTACAGGTGAAGAAACTGTGTCTATAAGGACACTGAACAATGACAGGGCCACCCAGTGATGTCCTGTCTGCAGAGGAAAGCTCACTGTTTCTTGATAAGTAGGGTGCAGAGAAGGAGAGATCATAGTAAAATTTCAAATAAAATTCATTTTATCCCTCAGTAATGCAGCGAACTTTCCCCCCAGAATGACCTTGAACCAATCTGTTTTCCAAGTAGATTTTTAATCCACCTTAGTGTTTATGACTTATGTCATAATTATGACTTAATGAGTAATTTTGACTTATTTCATATTAGAGTTAATTCATTTTCCCAAAATTTGATATTTTGGAAAGAAGGAACACATATCCTATGACTGACTCAGAACTTGAATCTCTCTTGACCAGTGTAGTGACCGCTTACTTCTCTTTGTGATCTCGCCTATTTTTTATTTTCCATGTCTAATATGTTAAAGAGCCATAAACCCTTGAAGTTGATCTCATCCTGTTTTCTCACTTTTTGATTATCATTAGTACTGGGTAACAAACAGAGTCATTACAATGGGGCCACAAAGGAAACAGGCAGGTGAAATTAGGAATATGGCCCTAAAAAGGAGACCCACCAGTATAGAATGTCACAAGGATGCGTCTGAGGAGAGCCTGGTAGCCTAGATACCTGGAATGTGCTGAAAGTCTGGCTCGATGAGAAAATAACCAACCTACCCTACCTCAATAACCCATATTCAACAGAGACAATAAAGTACTCACCCAATCCATCCTACACTTTGTTAAAAAGGTATAAACAAGGAAAGGCTTTGACCTTTTCTAGAATACTGCTTAGGAGACCAACAATAACCTGGGAGCTTCCCTGCATTCCTTTCCCTTCTTTTCCCTTCCTTATGGGAGAGCCTGGCAAACTCCCTGTGGCGTATTCATATGACAAAACCAGTAACAATGATGGGTCTCGTTACCCTGACCCTGAAAGAGCCTCCAATGGGGCACTGTTGGGAAGGATGAGTAAAGAGAGGCTTCTAAAATCTCAGGGCTAAGACGAATAAAGACGTTACTGAGACTGCTCAAGAAAATTGACAATCAAAGGGATGATGATGATGATGATGATGATGATGAAATTCAGTTCAGTAGCCACTTGAACTCCTGTTTCTTGCTTTTGGTTTTGACTGCTTGAGCACCTGATAGCCTGAACCTGCTAACATAACTATAGCTGCTTACCTAGAGCATGCTGAGCTTGAACTCTGCTAAAGTATTAACCAAATATAATAAAAACTGAGACACCCCCCCACACTTCTGAGTCTTTCTTTAAGATATGTCTGGTCTTTAGTCCAGATTGGGAGAATGTATTGTTGCAGGCAAATGGGGAGGAGGCTCTGATAATGAGTTTTCAGATAACAATAAAATTAAGGAAAAGTGCCTAGGCCTGAAGTGACCCAAAGGCATGATGTCCTTTGAGATGCAAATCCTGAGTTTCTTGGAGACCTAGAAGCTGAAACACCACCCAGAGAGGGGTGAAACCCTCAGGAAAGAGAATCTAAAGGTTTTGATGTGATGTGTACGAAAGCATCTTCTAGAACCTGAGGCTTTCCCTGGGACAACAGCCTGATTAAGATTTATGCATACAGACTATACCAGGTCAAGACAATTTGGAGAAATTGAATATAACCTTTCCCCCACAGCTTCTCTTCTGCTTTTTTCCACACTGGTGAAGCTTTTTTCTACTCTGTTTTGGTCTTTTTTCCCCTTGAACAACTCTCTCTTTCCTCTCACACTACTCTAAAGTAAATGTATTTCAATCAAACTATTTTGCCTCCACCTGAGATCTTTTCTGTGAATAAAGATGACCACAGACCTCATCTGCCTTGGTGACATTAGAAATGACAGATGTTTCCTGCAAAGATCAATTCCTCTCTACAGTCTGAGTACTTGGCCCACTGAGAATTTGGATGATGGGACCAGTTCCCAGATATGTAGACCAAGTGGTTTTCAGGTATAACTTGAGTGCTACCTTGTGGGACTAGTTGGGAACTGAGTATCCTGGCAGTGTAGGTGCTCAAAGCAGACTTAACTAGTCTTGATCATGATTGACACTTGCCCTCCTGGCTGAGGTAGGTGGAGCAGAGAGGTGAAAAACTGTTTTCTTGAGTCTAGCTTGATTGTTCCCAACATCATTCAAATAACCTGCAACACAACGGTCATCAATTTTTAAGATGTCCCAAAGTATTTTGAGACCACATCCTGTGGCCATGACAGCTAATCCCCTCACCTGCCCGCAAGGTGATCAATTACTTAGCTGCATGATCATCTTGTATTCATCTTAAAAGATGCTGGGGGGGGGGGAAAGGCAGCTCAGATAGAGAAGAGACCACCAAGTAAAGGGTGCTAGGAGGGTCTGCTCGGGATGGGAGATGTGGGCTGAAAATAGACTATAGACTGAACATGATGGTGACTTAATACCTCTATTGCAAACCACAACACCCAAAAGGAGAGAGGGAGCAAAAGGGAATATCCTGCCACAGAGGTGGAGTGGGGTGGAGGGGACTGGGTGGGGGTGGTGGGAGGGATGCTGGGACCATTGGTGGTAGAAAATGGGCACTGGTGGAGGGATGGATATTTGACCATTGTATGACTGAAATCTAAGCATGAAACTTTGTAAGTCTGTAACTGTGCTTCAGGGTGGTTCACTAATAAAACTTTAAAAAAAAAAAAAAAAGATGCTGTCAGGCATCTTTCAGGGACTGCCGGAAGGCTTAGGTTTGAGACTGGCTGCTTCCTTCCTCTGCCTCTATTTTCTGTAGCAAATAAATGTTTTCCTTTTTTCCCTTAGAAACCTTTGTTCCATGACTGGGTGTGAGCATGAGGTGTTGGAGTTTGGATAGCATGACAGTCTCCTGGCATATTCCCTTACAACTTCAAATGGAGATAGACTCTCCTTGCCATTTTATGGGCGACTTTTTGTGAACTGGACATAGAAGATGTAGCAGTAACAAGAAGAGTTTACAACTTTCTTCACCATCTCAGTCACCTGGGAAATCTGGGAAGGTTCAAATTGTCCGGGTTTGTTCTGGGGACTTCTATGGCACAGACAATAGTTGCTCTGGCTTCCTTTCTCCTTTTGGCCCATTGCCTACCCCTACAGATAAGAATTTCCGAATTTGAATAGGGACATAGAAAAGTTTATTTGGGAGATAGGAGGGAGAAAAAGAGTTTAAATCTGAGCAGAGAACAAGGGCTTTTCCAGAAAGGAGAGCCCAGTACACATCCCAAGAAGAGCTGCTGGCAAATCCTCAGGATGGAGAATGTGCCTCAAAGTAAGAGAGTGCAAGCAGAGATAAGAGCAACCACACACAATGGGAAAACATTTGTCCCTGTTAAATTAGCTTATCTTATGGTGTTTATAAACTGCCCCCAAAGTCTGTTGCTAGGAGAGGTCTCTCCTGGATTTGCTGAGTCTTTTTTTTTTTTCTTTTTGGGTCACACCTAGTGATGCACAGGGGTTACTCCTGGCTCTGCACTCAGGAATCACCCCTGGCAATGCTCAGGGGGCCATATGGGATGCTGGGAATCGAACCCTGGTCAGCCGCATGCAAGGCAAACGCCCTACCCGCTGTGCTATGGCTCCAGCCCCTTCTTTTGGTATTTTTATTCTGGTCTGGGCTCTAACTGTGGAGTTTCTCCTCCTGAAGGGACTAATCAATGCTCTGGACCTGGAATTCTGTATCTGAAAGCTTTTTTTCAGGCTCTTTCTCTCTGTCTCTCTCTATCTCTGTCTCTGTCTCTGTCTGCCTCCGTCTCTGTCTCTCTCTCTCTCTCTCCTTTTGGTCATCATAGTTTGCAATACAGATACTGAAAGGTGTATTCCTTTGCCTATTTTCAGCACTCAGTTCTTGTCCAGAATTATCAGTTCTAACTATTCTAGGGTTTTCTGATGGGTCCTGTGTTTTAAGGACCTTTATGCCTCTGGGCTTATTTGGGTTTCAGTCAGTATTTTATCTAAGAATACACATACCAGACAACCATGATCTTTCTGCCTGCAACAATACTAACACAATTATTACTATTTTAATCTATTCCCATTAAAATCTTCCCAAAGAACTTACACACTGAATTAAATGTAAGAAACCAAACAAAGGTTATCTGGTGAAGAATGATTGAAAATAATGAGAATATTACTATAATAGTATCCTAAAGTAGTTAAGCACTGTTAGCATATGATAGTCACTAAATTATATTTTATCCATGAGCTTGCGCTTTACAAGTAATATAATAGCTGATTGAAAACATCCTTTGGTTTTAGAAATCGATATGATTTTGGATTACAAATAATGCACTCTTATGTATAGAACTGAATTTTCATGGAAAAGTGCAGAATTTTTCTTTAAAACACATTTCCCTCTCCTTTAGAGATGGGTATTACATAGCTGTATTGAAAATTCTTCTCCTATTATTTAAAACAATGTTTGATTGGATTCAAACTGTCTTCCAACATCTTTTCAAAAGGACAATCCAGACTCTTCAATTATCTTTTTCACATGCATCTCAAAAGGTATTTTGAGTACTTGAAAGGCCATAATTCTTTTTTCCTAAAGTTTTGAATTCCATCTGATGAAGTTATTACACTTTGTAGAGTAGTGCCATGTCAGAGAAACAATAGCTTAAATTAACCTCTTACTGTCTTCAGTCAGGTTCTTTCTTCTCCTTCATAAAAGTTAATTTAATCCTTTTGAAAGAAACTGGCAAGGTTTAGAATTAAGGTCTTTACGTCACAAAGTAGGTACTAAAATGAGTAGCAATGTTCTTAAAATTGGTGGCTATTACAGAATCTCAAATACAGTTAGGGAAGGGCTACCTTTACGGAGTGGTGGTAATTGAGTCTTCCTGGGACCATTCAGTCTATGCCCACATCCTAAGAATGATAATTAGAGCTATTCAACAAAGTTAGTGTTGGTTTTAAATTAAGAAAAAAAAAATCTGGCATTATCGCTTGTGCACTGTGTAGTACAAATCTGAACCACTATGTGCAATTATACGGTGGACAGGTTTCTATAAGGACAGTCGGCCCAAAAGTTTTCAAATGATCAATTTTAATCTACAACTACTCTTTCATTCAACAAATACTTCTTGAGTAGTTGCCTTCTGCCAAATGGGAATCAAAATGTCTCCCATTTAGTCAGCAAGAGTAAACCAGATATCATGTCTCATGATCAATGCCTTCCGAGAGCTTAACGGGAAGGGGAAAGATATGAAGTAAGCCAAGTGAACAAAACTGAAAATTGGTAACATGAAATTTCAAATGACAGTATTAGATCCAGGGCTTTCTGCATGGGTCTGTGACCTATGCAGCCAAACAATCTTTTTAAAAGAGCCTCTCATTGGCTAACCAAGTTCAATAGATTTAACACTTACACTATGCAATAAGCTATCTTTTTATTTTTTTTTATTTTTTTTTAATTTATTTATTTTTAATTAGAGAATCACCGTGAGGGTACAGTTACAGATTTATACACTTTTGTGCTTATACTTCCCTCATACAAAGTTTGGAACCCATCCCTTCACCAGTGCCCATTCTCCACCACCCGTAAACCCAGTGCCCCTCCCACCCTCCCCAATCCCATCTCCCCCCCACCCCACCCTGCCACTGTGGCAAGGCATTCCCTTCTGTTTTCTCTCTCTAATTAGCTGTTGTGGTTTGCAATAAAGGTGTTCAGTGGCCGATGTGCTCAGTCTCTAGCCCTCATTCAGCCCGCAACTCCCTTCCCCCACATGGCCTTCGACTACAATGTAGTTGGTGATCGCTTCTCTGAGTTGACCTTTCCCCGGAACGTGAGGCCGGCCTCGAAGCCATGGAGTCAACCTCCTGGTACTTATTTCTACAGTTCTTGGGTGTTAGTCTCCCACTCTGTTATTCTATATACCATAGATGAGTGCAATCTTTCTATGTCTGTCTCTCTCTTTCTGACTCATTTCACTCAGCATGAAACTTTTCATGCCCATCCACTTGACTACAAAATTCTTGACCTCCTTTTTTCTAACAATAAGCTATCTTTTTATTCTTTAAAGAACTGTGGTATAGAGTTTTTGCCTCCAGTAAATCGAGTTGATAAAATAAAGTACATAGTTTTCAAGATGCTCTTTGATAATGATACTGAGGTATATAAATATTCTAGAAGTAGAAGATAAAAGTGTTGGCATAATAATAGAAACATTTTTATGTCAGGGTAAGTAGAATTCTTTGCCACAGTTAACAGGTGAGGAAGAGTAACAATGACTATAACAAAATCCTGAGTAGATTATTTTGTTGGGGATTCACAGGGAGGAGAGCATTGAGTGGGTGTGTCACGAATCCAACACAAAACTCACATGCAAGGAAAATGCTCCCATCATAAACTATGTCCCTAGGTACCTTGAGAATATTCTTGCTTCCTGTTCTTTTTTCATTTTCCTTTTCACCTAGAAAATTGTTAAGCCCTATTGATTTGATCTTAAATATATCCTTGGTGCACAACCTCTCCTTAATTTCCGGCCCTCATTATTTCACTTCTAGACAACTGCATCAGCTTTCTAACTGGTATCTCTGCTTCCAACAATGGCCTCTTCCCAAGAATAAACTCCTTTCTACAATCAAAGGACTAATTCTAAAAATGAAAATGTGATTAGGTCACCCTCTGGGATAGACATGCTATAATATTGTGAGTAATCTTAATCTTTAAACCAGATAGGCCAGATTTAAATTATAGCTCTTCTACTCTCTAGCTGTGCTAGATTAATAAGTATTTTACATTCTCTGGCCTCAGTTTCCTCATAGAGAGGTTAAAACTACATCATATATGTAAGTGACAACACTGCTAATTCAAACACAATTCCATGCTTTGCACTCAGAATAAATTCCTCTGTGGGACTTAGATCATAAATTTGCTGAAGTTTTACTTTCCTTGTCATCTCTTGCTCCACTCTATACTTCTACAAGATTCAGAAACGTGACTTTCTGTATATCCTAAACATGTTAATAATATGAACATTCAAGAGTTTGGTCACTTCAATGATCTATGTGCCCTCATTCCTTTGTTCTGTTATCCTGATTCCTATTTGATGTTCATGAAAATACAGACCCTGATTATTCTCATGATGTTTTCTAAATCACATAGTATGTAGAAAAACAAAGGCCTAAACCAGTATGCATTTTTTAATTCTATATTTATTCCCCATTTTGAGGTTTTATATATTTCAAATATTCTCTGGTAAAGGGTTTTCTATAGCTTTCAACCTATTTCTGTTTGGTGTCTGAATACTTTCCTGTACTTTTCCCTTCGTGGAAAAGTACTATGGGTTTCTTCTGTCTTCCTTATGGCAAGTAAAATTAGAAATCATTCAAATAATCCTAAATATATGAGATTAAGAGACCTCACATCTTCCAATCATTTTTTGAGATTCAATTTTAAAATTGGTTTCTAGACTAATGGGGGGCTGGAGTGATAGCATAGTGGGTAGGGCGTTTGCCTTGCACACCACCCACACGGGTTCCATTCCTCCTTCCCTCTCGAAGAGCCTGGCAAGCTACTGAGAGTGTCTCGACTGCACGGCAGAGCCTGGCAAGCTCCCCATGGCATATTCGATATGCCAAAAACAGTAACAACAAGTCTCACAGTGAAGATGTTACTGGTGCCTGCTTGAGCAAATCGATGAGCAACAGGAGGATAGTGATAGTAAAAGACTTGTAGGGATATAGCCCTATTTTTCAGAGGTAACTACAGACAACCATTTTCAAGTATAACTTGCTTTAACTATGAAACCAGTGCTACAGAATTACAACTGATATTTTTAAGGCATTTAGGGAAAAGTACCACAGGTAAAAATTTAAATAGAATTCTAATCTGCTGGGTAAAATCAAAGTATTAATCTTAAATTCTAGGCTAAAATAAATTCAGATTGATATAGATTTACTCCACGAACATCAATAATTTTCCATTATTTTCAAATCAATTCCAATTTTACATGCAAACATCAGATTCAAGTAAAAACCTCAGAGGCTTGTATTCTTTCAGAAACACACTGATTTTGAATCTTTACAAAACAGCTTCAAGTCTTCTTGCTAAATAGTGTGCAATTTACGCCACTGGCCAAGCAAGTGAAAACAGAGATAAATAAATGGGACTATCTCAAACTAAGAAGCTTCTGCACCTCAAGAGAAACAGTGACCAAAGTACAAAGACAATCTACAGAATGGGAAAGGATATTTACGCAGTACCCATCCAATAAAGGGTTGATAACAAGGATATACAATGCACTGGTTGAACTCCACAAGAAGAAAACTGCCAACCCGATCAAAAAATGGGGTGATGAAATGAACAGAAACTTTCCTAAAGAAGAAATCCGAATGGCTCAGAGGCACATGAGAAAATGTTCCACATCACTAATCATCAGGGAAATGCAGATCAAAACAACCATTAGATATCATCTCACACCACAGAGACTGGCCCATATCCCAAAAAACAAAAGCAACCGGTGTTGGTGTGGATGCGGGGAGAAAGGGACTCTTCTTCACTGCTGGTGGGAATGCCGACTGGTTCAGACCTTTTGGAAAACAATATGGACGATTCTCAAAAAATTAGAAATTGAGCTTCCATTTGACCCAGCAATACCACTCCTGGGAATATATCCCGGAGAGGCAAAACGGTATAGTAGAGATGGCATATGTATTTCTATGTTCATTGCAGCACTGTTTACAATAGCCAGAATCTGGAAAAAACCAGAGTGCCCCCAAAAAGATGACTGGTTAAAGAAACTCTGGTACATCTACACAATGGAATACTATGTAGCCATCAGAAAACATGAAGTCATGAAATTTGCATATAAATGGATCAACATGGAAAGTATCATGTTGAGTGAAATGAGTCAGAAAGAAAGAGACAGGGGGGCTGGAGCGATAGCACAGCGGGTAGGGCGTTTGCCTTGCACGCGGCCGACCCGGGTTCGATCCCCAGCATCCCATATGGTCCCCTGAGCACCGCCAGGAGTAATTCCTGAGTGCAAAGCCAGGAGTAACCCCTGTGCATCGCCGGGTGAGACCCAAAAAGCAAAAAAAAAAAAAAAAAAAAAAAAAAAAAAAAAAAAAAAAAAAAAAAAGAAAGAAAGAGACAGACATAGAAAGATTGCACTCATATGTGGAATATAATGTAACTGAGAAGTACAAGTTGGCAATGATGCAACTTCTGGCAGATATCTCTCTGGACTTAGTTACTAAAATACTAAAATACAGAAACCCAAAACCGAGAGGCCGCTAAGTGTGGTCACTCGACCTCATACCTCTTCATCCTCAGCAATGGAAAACAAATTATCTAATGCTTCCTTTTCAGCAGGTCTGACTTTAGGGGAGAGACTCTCCAAACAATAATAGTGAGTTTTGTTGAAATGCTGTATGCAATCAAAGTGAAAGTAAAGTGAAATTTATTAGTTACACGGCGGGGGGGCTAAGGGTGGGGGGGCTAGGGGCGTGGGGGGGTTAGGGGTGTGGGGGTGCAGGGTGGAGCTATACTGGGATTCTTGGTGGTGGAATATGTGCACTGGTGAAGGGATGGGTATTGTAGAACTGAGATTTAAACCTGAAAACTTTGTAACTTTCCACATGGTGACTCAATAAAAAATTAAAAAATAATAATAAAATAAATAAATAGTGTGCAATTTAAACTTAATGGCTCCAACCCTGAGAAAGTCCAGTTCATATTTTCTATTTAGTAATTGAGTGATTTGTACTTAAAGACTCACAAGACAGAAAATAAACAAATAAATAAATAAATAAATAAAAGGTCTTCCAGGAAAATGGGGTTGAAAAAATATATATCATTATATTAAAATATAAAAAAAACATATATCATTATTGAAAATATGCAAAAATATCTGGAAGTTGTATCTATTTATAGTGTTATATGATATATTTGTTAATTAAATTTGAATAACGGAAATAATTTAACCTCTGTAAAACTCAAGTATCCTCATCTTTGAGTGAAAAAGAAAATAATATCAACTTTAAAACTCCTCAAAATTTGTAGGAGAATTAAATGAAATAATAAGCATGAAAACACTTTTTTAGGTCATTTATAACTAACATAATGCAACATTATTTCATGCCCTGTAGCACTATCATCCTGTTGTTTTATTGATTTGCTTGATCGGGCACCAGTAACATCTCCATTGTGAGACTTGTTACTGTTTTTGGCATATCAAATATGCCACGGGCAGCTTGCCTGGCTCTGCCATGTGGGCGAGATACTCTTGGTAGCTTGCCGGACTCTCCAAGAGTGGCAGAAGAATTGAACCCTGGTCGGCCACGTGCAAGTCAAATGCCCTATATGCTATGCTATCACTCCGTCCACATTATTTCATATTGAGAAATTAACATATAGTCATCAACCCTCTTTCAATTTTTTACAAAAAGCAAATGTCCTCTCTTTGATTAGAGAGAGAGAGAGAGAGAGAGACTTCTTTTGAGGCAGGGAGAAAATTGAATCATACCTGATTATTTTGAAGCTTATTGCCAGATTTGTGCTCAGAAGTTACTCCCAACACTATTGATGGAAACATATAGTACTGGGAATCAAACCTTGGCCTAATGCAAAAAATAATGATAAAATAAGCAAAAACAAAAACAAAAAATCTCAGATATTTGAGCTATTACTCCAGCCCTCAGTTTTCTCCATCTTACTTGGAAGGTTTCTTTATTCCTTCCAAGGAAAATTATTTAAAAATCCATTTTATCCCTGAAATGTCCCCTTATTTACATCTCTGACTTAAAAATTTGTATACTAATTTGATAAAAATAATATTTCAAGTATACTTACTGAGGGTTAGTTTTGCAATTTACAACCAATATGGAAGTCATTCAAAATGGAATGACTTTCTATCATGCTAAGTGAAATGAGTCAGAAAGAGACAGACATAGAAAGATTGCACTAATCGTGGAATATAGAATAATAGACTAGGAGTCTAACACCCAAGAATAGTAGAAATAAGTACTAGGAGGTTGACTCGATGGCTTGGAGGCTGGTCTCTCATTCTGGGCAACTCAGAGAAGGAAACACCAATTAAAATGTGGTTGGAGGTCATGCGGGGGAAGGGTGATACGGGCCGAATGTAGACTAGAGTCTAAACACAATGGCCACTCAACACCTTTATTGCAAACCACAACACCTAATCAGAGAGAGAGAATGAAAGGGAATACCCTGCCATAGTGGCAGTTTGGGGTGGGAGGAGATGGGACTGGGGAGGGTGGGAGGGATGCTGGGTTTACTGGTGGTGGAGAATGGGCACTGGTGAAGGGAAAGGTTCTCAAACTTTGTATGGGGGAAACATGAGCACAAAAATGTATAAATCTGTAGCTGTACCCTCATGGTGATTCACTAATTAAAAATAAAAAATAAAAAACAAATATGTATATAAAAAAAATGGAGTGACTTTCAAGATGTTTCCAGGTTCCTGGCACCCAGTGCTAGAATAAAACTCAGGCTCAGTAACAAAGAGTTGAGTGGATTCTTTTACCCCTTAGGAAGGATGAATGGATTTTTTTATTTGCTGTTCTGATGAGTTATAGATAGAGTATACTTTATTCTTCATCAAATCTGGCCTAGAATCTGTATTTAGTTTAGACTTAGACATGTGAAGAATAAGTGATAGAATAAATTGGCTAACTCACTAGCTATGTAAATGCTAATTCTCATGCATTTTCTATTTTTACAAAAAGAGCACTTACCTGAAGTTCTATCTGCAATGAGAGACATTTGTAAACTTGGAGACTATGACTTTAGATGTGCTAATATCTGACATTTTCATGTTATAAGTTATGTAATTTTAAAAAATCTATATTGTGACTTACTTTGTTTCTAAATTATGAATGCCATAAAATGAGATAAGTTCATATTCCATTTGTTATGCATTACAAATATCTACTTCAGAACTTACTTCAACGAATCGTTTATCCACTTAAAGGATGCAAAATGGATGCATTAAATATAGTCTTGCTTTGGACTACTTAAAGTGGGTAAAAGTCTATACTTGATCTACAGTAATGAGGATATATTAAAACATAAAGTTGTAGGATTACAGCATAACAGGCTGTATGGGCCTACGAAAGATGATATAGCAAAAGAATAGCCATTTGATTTTAGTTGTTACTTGGTAAATAAAATTATTCTAGCAAGTAGAAATAACATAGTGGGGGTAAGGGGGCTTTCTGAATAAGTACTTGTTGAGTATAAAGGATTGAAGGCTTTGAAAGATTTTCCAGTAAAGCTCTATTATAAAACTGAACTGGTTCATAAATTGTATGAATTTTCTATCTCTTACCCTATATTTCCAAAACACACACATACACACACACTTAATTCATATTTATATATCTCCTGTACGTCAAATATACAACCAATTAATCCTAGAAATTTTATCATTCATCTACAACAGTGACATACAATTGAAAATTAAGACTAGACTTATAAAAATAACCTATTCAAATACAAACCATTAATATATCCATCAGATTTAATTTCATCCTAGAGTATAAATTAGTAAAATAAGAGTTGAACTATAAAGTAGTTGGTTTTAAAAGGCTTATAACCTAGTTTCCTATTCATAATTAATTCAAATTTTTCAGTTCTTTAATTACTTTTCAGTAATTACCTTAATTACTTGATATATTAGCATAATATTTATTTCATAAATAATAATCAGGCCTATATGATAAAGCATATAAAATATGAAATTTTCAGAAAGCCTCTAGTGCTGCTTAGAAATTAATGTATTTGGAGAAAATATGTTTGTTCTTTAAAACTACAAAATAAGTAGAGCATCCTTTACTCTTCATGACTTGAGTGATAAAACAAAAAAGACAACTTTTATTAGAATTTAAAAAGGATTTTTCATAGATAAACTTGCAGAACATGAATGATTAAATGTGAATCGTTTATAGAGTTTATTCACAGAGGAGAATATTTGCTAAACATGACTGCAAGCAAATCAGGCAGATAACTCAAAGGGGTGACATGCAGGCTTTGCATGCATGAAGACGGTTCCTGATACCACATGGTTCTGCACCACCAGTGAATGTTGCCCTGTTGGGGCTAGTGGCCCTGGGCAGAAACAGCAGGTGATTATTGAAATGTCAAAGTCAAATTGGAAATAATTAAATATTCACCAGAAATTTACAGAGCAAAGACATTAGGCAATTCTGTATTCATGTGATGAAATTCAATAACACCACTAAAATAATGATATGATTCAACATGTATGACAAAAGTTCATGGCCATAATACAGTAAATAAAATAAATAATATAATGCAGTGATTTTAAGCATGTATTTATATATATGTATGTTAATGGTTGGTGGAATATAAAACCAATTGCTGATAGTTATTTTTATCTCAGTAATATTAATTTTAAACATAATTTGATGACTTTTATGGCTGCCATCCTGTAATAAAAGTTTCTGTCTATAGTCAAAAAGATGCAATATTTTTAAACACTTGACCTCCATTTATCAGAAAACGGTCACATATAATACACAAAAGAATATTTATAGATACACAATTGACTATGTTCTGTCTACACAGTTGGTGATATAGCTTGGAGTTGACAAGTACAAAATGGCCACAGTCATAAATAGTAGCCTTCTTGGTATATTGTCTATACTGTCTTTAAGAATAAATACTTTTTTCTGTAATAAAAACAACTTATAAAGAGATGCCTAGGAAGCAACTATATTTAACGTGAAATTAGTTTATGTCAATTTATATAGAATAAAAACAGATAATAAGCTTCTAAATAATTGAGATAATAATAAAATATGAAGTAGTTATTCAGAGTCTTTTACCCATATCTTCAGACTAGGAGGAAAGACTCTAAAACTCGGTAAACCATAAGATATTTCTGAACATGAGTAACTAAAAACTTGAAATACTTGAAATGTCATTGTGTGCTTTACCTATTGTACTACCAATTTCAAATGCCACAACAATGTTTTCTCATTCTATTTTCCAAGCAAATGATAATTTGAGCTCAGGAGTACAACCCACGCCTCAGGCTCAGCAATGCACCACTTGGGATTTAATGTTCTTTTTTCATACAGGTTTTGTCACATCATTTTGTAGAGAAAGCTGAACTGGCCAAAGGGGAAAATGATACTAACCAAAAGAAAGTATACTAAAACAAAATTGTTGTAATTTTGTTAAAAAGTCCATTTGATATTACAGTTAATAAGTCTTATTCTAATCATTTACAAGGCCTAGAACTTTTTTGGAAACTGTCTAACCCACTTTTGTTAAAAAAAAGTTTAAAATAAAAAGACTATAGGGTAATGGTATTAAAACATAAGAAACAGTGAAGATTGTGAAAAAATATAACAAAAATTGAAAATTATAAACTAAGATTTAAACAATTCTATAGCCTAGTTCTCCCTCTCGGAGAACCTGGCAAGCTACTGAGAGTTTCCTGCCCGCATGGGAGAGCCTGGCAAGCTCCCCATAGCGTATTCATATGCCAAAACCAGTAACAAGGATGGGTCTCATTACCCTGGCTCTGAAAGGGCCTCTAATGCGGCACCATTGGGAAGGACAAGTAAAGAGAAGCTTCTAAAATCTCAGGGCTAGGACGAATGGAGACATTACTGAGACCACTCGAGAAAATTGACGATCAACGGGATGATGATGATGATGATGATGATGATGATGATGATGATGATGATGATGATGATCACTGTCATCCCATCGATTTGCTTGAGCAGGCACCAGTAACCTCTCCACTGTGATACTTGTTGTTACTATATTTGGCATACTGAATATTACATGGGTAGCTTGCCAGGCTCTGCTGTGTGGGCTAGATACTCTTAGTAGCTTGCCTGGCTCTCCGAGGACAGAGGAATGGAACCTGGGTTGGTCACATAGAAAGCAAACACCCTACCCGCTGTGCTATCACTCCAGCTCTTAAACAATTTATTTGATAACATTTTTAAAATCTATTGGGTATATTTTATGAACTTGGCACTATGCTAATAGATTTACAACTTTGCTCAGGGTTTTCAAGTCTAAGAGATAAGGACAATTATAAGCTTTCTATTACAAAAGAGGAAACTGAGGGAGAAATAAGGTAAAGGATTTATCCCAGGTCATCCAATAGTTCCTGGTTCTATGTGATTGCAGATTGTTAGTTCTTAATCTTTAATTGTTGTGAAGGTGCAAAAAATAACAAACAAAACTGAGTTAAATCATTTTGCTTTAAGCCAGGATATAGTAGAAAATCTATTCTTTAAAAAAAATGCACGATTAAAAGAAAGCATGATTTTAAATCTTTGAGCATGCATAGGTTTTTATCCTTTTGAGCTATTTCTATAGCCAGAGCCAAGAAAAACTCATAAAGGAAAAGAATAAGTAAGATTTTGCTCGGACTATATGACCAAGTTCTTAGAAAGCCATGAAATTTCTTGAAGATAAGACATATCTACCTTAGGGTATTTTCTTAATATCTTAGCTACCTGCTAGAGACTGATGTCTGGTAGATGACGTAACTAAACAGATGCTACAGAGAGTTGTACAGAGTCAAACAGCAAGAGAAACACAAATTATCTCAATCAAAATAGCAATAAGACCAAGAGCAAAAGTTCTGAGTAAAAGAGAGAAATTGAGGAGTGAACCCAGGATACTGAGAAAGATTTCCTTCTGAAGTCTCTGCAATTTTTAAGCTTTATAGGCAAGGGGCTAAGAAGCCAGTCAAAAATATAAGTAGAATTCCTGGCAGCTTCACACTGTAAAGGAGATAACTGGATTTTAGGACCCATTAAGAAGGAAAGAAGCTAATATACTTTCTGGGTTCTCAGTTGGGGGTCCTCTTAGGGTATACTTTGAAGTGGGGAAAAAGTTGAGAGATAAGGTGAGACTTATAAATTCAAGCCCCCAACCTCTACACTGAACTGACCCTGCTTGAATTAAGGTATTCTGTTCAACATTTACTGGAAGATGGAATGAACTTTCTTCAGCTTCACCAGTTTTTCCACTATATCCAATTCCTTGGACAGAAAATTTGTGATCCCCAATTCAAATCAATAAATACCCATTAAATTCATGTGTCGAAGTCCTAACTCCAGTACACTTTTGAGGAATAACTAGTGTAGATGAGTTCATGAAAATATGGTGCCCATGATGGATTAATTTCTTTAAAAAGAGATATCACAGATTATTTTTCTCTCCACTACCAGGAAAAAACATTAGTTTTCTGACTCCAACCAGGGAACCTAGTTGATTGATACCGTGATCTCAGATAAGTTAGTTTTCTGTCTCCAACCAGGAACCTAGTTGATTGATACCTTGATCTCAGATTTCAATCCTCAGACACATAAATAAACATATGTATATATTTATATATATAGTATAATAGGACATATATGTTCATTGTCATCCCGTTGCTCATCGATTTGTTCGAGCAGGCACCAGTAACATCTCTCATTGTGAGACTTACTGTTACTGTTTTTGACATATTCAATACACCCGGGTAGCTTGCCAGGCTCTCTGAAAGGGGCGGAGGAATCGAACACGGGTCGTCCAAGTGAAAGGCAAACGCCCTACCACTGTGCTATCGTTCCATATATGTTTATGTATAAAATTTATTGTACATACGATCCAGGTTAAGTTGTTTTGTTATGGCAGCACAGCATAAGATGGACAAAACATGCTCTGTTAAAAAAGACCTCTGAAAATACCAATGTATATGACAAGAATAAAATCATAGCATACTTGTATGTGATACAGGTATTTGAATGTTAAAACAAACTAAGCCCAATTCAAGTGTTCTAAAGGGTAATAGGAATAGCTCAAAGCTCTGAAGGACACAATTTGCATGAAAAAAAAAAAGATTCATTGCATGGTCTCCTGAGCACAGCAGGAGAAACTCCTTGTCAAAGTACCAGGAGAAGGACCTGAGCAAAACCACTGGATGTGGCTGCAAAAGGAACAAATAAATAATATAGGAGTCAATGACAATGAAGGCATTTGTGTAAGAGAAAGAGTTATTAGTGAAAAATAAAAATTCTAAAATATAAAAATTTTAATGAGATTAAGAGCTTGTGTTATAAATTGAATGATACAATGAACAAAGTTGAAGAAGAGAATAGTGATTTGAAAGATGAGTCAATTGAAAGTTCCTGATTTGAATTCATAATTATAAGTTATGCAGAGAATGTTAGATATATGGAATACAATGAAAGTGTCTAACATACGTATCAATGTAACCGTAGTATACTGAAAGCCATAGAAAATCACACACTTTTTCCCTTAACAGATGCTATTAGTATGGCCAAATAAGTCTATTAGATAAATTCTATTCCAGGAATTTCCTAGAGCCAAAAAGACATGATTTGCCCTAGGTCAATCCCCTATCTCCAAATGCTGTCTTCATCCAGTGACTAGATGGTGCAAAAGCATAAGTTTTTGGCCCATCTTAAGAGACACTAACTCTATGTCATTCCATGGATATGGCCATGATCTTTTTCCCATTCTTCTGAAAATTCATGTTTTCTTTACTTCCCACTCAGATTCTGATCCATAGGGACCCTCCAATTCATCATCACAGAATGAGATGTGCATATGACATAATCAGGAAAGCATATTCTGGATTCTATCACCTAGCAGACAAAAAAAAACCCACAAAATCTAACACGAGGAGAAGGTGAAATACAGAATAGCTCATAACATGCTATAGCCATGTAATTATCAACTGTAGTGGGCTAGGATGAAATGCCAGTAAAATATCATTACTAATATTCAGACTCTTGATTATTTAATAGCTATTAATTATAAAATAATCAAGGATTCTTGAAACGTAATAGAAAGTAATAATGGCTGAGGATGACTAAAGACCAATTCGTCAAACATTAAAGTCCAAGTCTTTCTTTAACAGCTATTAAAAAACATGATTATGTATACAACCTAATGAAAAGTTATTAGAATTAAATAATAAATTTAGCAAAGTAACTAGATATAATGCCCATATTTTAAAAAGTCTTCCTCTATACCAGAAATAATATTAAAAATATTTAGGTATATATATACCAGATAGATACATATAGGTAAATATATGTTTAATTGTGTCATAATTTGCACCTGTGTTATGGTACCAGAGATCCTAGTGACCACACAGGTATGCACTCAATTGGCAATAGTTCTGGGGACCAAACTTACAGCATCCCACATGCAAGGCAGGCACTCTACCATGGAGCCAGGCCACCCTAGATGTACGAGAATCTTTATTCTTGTACATCATACATCTGCGACCATCAAGAGGTAGGTTATTTCACCTCTTTCCCTCAATCCTTGGTTGGGTTTGAGTTTTACTTTACCAATAGACTACAGTTGGAAAAGTGTTGTAAGTCTTCAAGAATCCTTACAAGGCCTTCCAAAATTCATTCATTCTTGGATGTAAATTACCAAGTGTAGAACCATGTTGTAAACTGCCTAATAAGCTATACTACATGGTGATAATAAAAGACCAAGAGAAGGAGAATTAATGATGCACACTAGAGCACAGTCAGCAGTTAGAGGTCACTTGGGTCATTTTGTCACCTAGGAGAACCACAGGAGTCATCATATGGAGAATAGTCAATAGCCAACTGTACTGAGAATAGCCCAAATTCCTTACCTATAGAGTAACATAAAATGCTATCCTAGAAGCCACTAATATGCATGATATCAGTGGAAGAGAACAGTTAATTCAGAAACTGACACCCCACAATGAGGAATCAGGTGTATAGGAAAACAGACAAAGGTTATAAGTAAACTTGGCATTACTAATTTTGTTCCTGAATGCTACTAATAATGAAACATTTCTTTAGAAAAAGAAACACTTAGAGGAACATTATTTCATATGTTTCATTATAAAAATTATTATCTTCAACCAAGGATGAAACTGAAATTTTTTTCACTAATATTATTTAAATAAAAAGTGTTTTGATGTTTCAATAAAATTGCTACCAAAAAGCACATAAATTAAAAATTAATGCATAAATAAAGATAGAAACAAGAAAAGGACCAAAAATATATAGCATATATTATCTGAACTACTCTAACCACGAAGCAGTTTTTATTAAATTAATTCTGAATCATAGCAGTGGTGGGTAGGACTGCAAATCAGGCAGTCTCTTCCTAGAAAGAAAATTTTGAGAGACAGTCATTGACTAACAATTTCCGAGACAAATCAGTTTCTTATTTTTAGAGTTTTCTGTGGGAGGTAGGATTGTAACTCTCTTAAGTATGAAGAGACACTCAATGTGATTCTTGGTCAAATGTGTTGGTGGTTCAATGTGAGAGCCCAGGATTTGGTGCTGCTCAAGAAACTATGTGGTGGTGAAGAATCAAACTGAAGTCAGTTGCAGGCAAAGCAAGTATCTTAACCCCTATACTATTTTTCTTGCCCCGAATATATATATATATATTATGTATATATGTTATATAACATAATATATACACATAATATATATGTATATATGTGTGTATATACATATATGTTATATAAAAATATATATTTTAATGCTGGTTCTCATTCCCCTGACCCTGAAAGAGCCTTTGTTGGGAAGAAGGAGTAAAGAGAGGCTTCTAAAATCTCAGGGTAGTACGAATGGAGACAGTACTGAGACTGCTCGAGAAATTCAACGATCAATGGGATGATGATGATGATGATGATGATATATAAAATATATATTTACATTTTATTTACATAAAAAGTTTTGAAGTTTCAATACAACTAATGTTACCAAAAATCACATATATTAAAAATTAATGCACAAATAAAGATAGAAACAAGAAGACACACACATACATATATATAAAATCTAAATTGTATAAATGTTTGTTCAATTTTATCTTACGATTAAAATATATCCCTAGTTAATATGTTGAACCACTGAAACTAAAATACAAATAAACTTCTAATTTTTTAAAAAAATTATTCTCTAAATATTTGGGTAAAAATATTATTATTTTTAGCCTAATACTTCAGTTGTAAAAGGGCAATATTGATCCAGCAAGAAAGACAATAATTTTGTGTCTTACTGCAGAGCTTTTTTATTTGCTTTCTAGATCTTCCTAAGGATCTTTTGTTCTTTAGAATAACACTGAAAAATAAATCCCAAGGTGTAGACCCATGCTTCTGCCTATGGGAGAAAAATGCTTTGTTCGAAGAGAAATTAGCTATCTTTTTAGGATTTCACAAAGTCTGGTAATATGTATGGAATTTTTAAAGTATTCTTTAATGAATGATGAAACCACTGTATTACCTAAGAAAAGAATAAGCCTTCAAACAATTCAAAGAATCAATTTAATTTGACTTCTTATATTTCCTGGGGTATAACAAAGAAAGGATTACAGCTAACAGTGCAGCAAGAAAGAGGACTTTTAGCAGGATCAGGAAATCACTATTATTCCAAAGTTGCAGGCAAAGCTTTGCTTTTAAATATTCACTAAGGGCAGCCCTCAGATCAGAGGCAATTGAAATAGTCACTAGACAAGAATCAGTTGAAAATATTACCACGTACATGTGCATATGAATGTGTTTGTCTTAATGTTTGTGTGTGTGTGTGTGTGTGTGAGTCTGTTGTGCTGTGAAAAAGACAGAATTAAAGTATATTAAAGATATCAGGGCTAGAGAGGAAGATAAAGTAAAAAACCTCCATAGTTCCTCGTTTGAGATATACTGCACTGTCAGACATCCATTCTCCTAACAGGCTTTTTGAAGGACTTAGATTCCTATATGTTTAAAATGCCTTTGAATACGAGTTGTCAATCCTGTTTCTTAAGAAAATCAGCTTTTTTTTTTTTTTTTAACAAAACTAAACTGTCACACATGAAATTAGACCAGAATTGTTGAAGGTCTACAAGAGTTAAAACAAACCATAGTTTAGGAAGCTAGTTTAGTTTAAGGATTCTTTGAGAAGGCTTAAGAATATGTTACTCAATTGAAAGAATATACAAGCCATACTTAGTATTTTTCTGCTCCTTTTATGTGTTTTAATATATATATATTTAGCTTACATAAAATGAAAATTATATTATAGGGAGATTTAGTTGAAACTTGTAAATGTTTTCTCAATCCACAGTTAATGAACAAAGGATTTTTAATTTTATTTTATTTCATTATCTTAGTATTGTCATCTCTTCCCTCTGATACCCATTAACACTGGAAGAGAATAAGAAATAAAACCCCATACATGTTATTTTTGAGGCAAAAGCCACAATAATGTTGATAAAAAAGAAGTACCTTACCTTTAAAAATATGAAAAATATGAGTAATTACATCTTAAAATTCAGCTAAATTTCTGAGAAACTTTTCTTTATTAAAACTATCCATGGGCAGGGCTGGAGCAATAACACAGCGGGTAGGGCATTTGCCTTGCACGTGGCTGAGCCGGGTTCTATTCCCAGCATCCCATATGGTCCCCTGAGCACTGCTAGGGGTTATTCCTGAGTTCAGAGCCAGGAGTAACCCCTGTGCATCGCCCGGTGTGACCCAAAAAGCAAAATATATATATAAATTAATAAAATAAAATAAAACTATTCATGGGCATACATCAAGTAGGGCCCTTGAGGTCCCCTGAACATACAGTCCCCTCAAACCCCCAAGGATTGTCACCGAATAAATTCTGAGCCTGCTAGGTGTGAACCAATAATCAAAACATAACAATGATTCACAGGAGATAAGAACTAAGCTTTTTAAATGTTAGTACCTCAAGAACTACTGCATTTTAGATTCTATCATTAAGTTACCAAATTAGGAAATTCTTGAACATTTTAAGCCAAATAAAGTTGAATCCAGCAAAGACTAATTCCTGGTATTTTTAACATTTTTTTTTGACAAAGCATTTGGTTGTTTTTCTGAATAAGCTCTTAAATGTGTTTCACTTTTTTTTTTTTTTTTTTTTTTAGGCACAATCACTTGAACATTGTTAAACATTAGAATTACTTACCTAGGTAAAGGAACTACAAAGGAATTGAAAAGACAATGAAAACTCTTTCGGGAAGATTTATGTGTAGTATTTCCTTCATTCAAGGTGTTGGGATTTAAGGAAATTTTAAAACTGGATGAAGAAAACAGACACTGGATTGTTTTATAAACATTTACATACTATTTTAGTCAAACACATCTGTTCTGCAGGATTTCTTGTGCCAGTTCTCATGAAATTTGGGAAGGTTCTTATTGCCCAATCTGCCTCAATAAATGTACTAAAATAAGGAAAAGCCTATTCAAGAAACCGAGACCATACAAATAACAGAGCCAAAGTACAATGGGGAAGCTGTTAGCACTCTGACTATGCAATCTTCTTTATACCCTTTCCTTTTTGAAAATATTATGCAATATTGTTAAAACAGGATTCATTCAATAATTTTAGGATAGTCAGATGACTGGTTTGCATGCATACTTGTGCATGTTCTGTCTTGTTTTGGTCAAGATCTGAAAGCTGTTTATAAAGTGGAAGATTACTCTTGAAGTATCAGGGACTGAGCTCTATAACAAAACAAATTTTGTCACATAACTAAAGACTAGTATTTGAAATTCTATATAAATGCACATGCAACTCACAAACATGTCTAAAAAATATGTGATAAAATTTTATGAAAGTTTATGGTGTACTTGGTCAACCAAAACATTCTTTCCCTTGAGCCTATATAAATGTGATTCAGATTCTTATCTAAATGATCTTTCATTACACTGTAGACTCACTGGACATTTTTAAATGAGTATTTGAAAGTCAATATTTAAAATTATTCCTAAATATGTTAACATTAGGTCAAATTCTTATGTTGTTAAGCGACTAATGTAATAAAAGATTCAAATTAAGCAAATATTCTCTGAAAAAATTTAATATATAATAGCACACTTGTATGGAATTTACCATATGTTAAATATAAATGTTAAATTAAATGAATGATAAACTATATATAAAAATATGAAAGTATACTTTTTAAATATCCCATGTTCATTTGTTTTTTATTTTAGGGGGCTAAATTTGTTGATGTACAGGGATTCCTCCTGGCTGCATTCAGAGACCCCTTCTGCTGGCTCAGGGGACCACATGCACACCACACATTCAGTTTTAAAACGAAAACTTATTTTTTCCTTTTATACAAAGAGAAAAAGTTATAAATTGATATAAATTAATACTAAAATATATACGACTTGCGCTCTCTCTTCATAGTACAACAGATAAGGCCTTTCATGTATCCAACTTGGGTTCAATCCTAATACCACATAAGGTTACCTGTGTACTGCCAGAACTGACCCCCTGGCCACAGACAGCTGTGGCCACAAACCAACCCAAATAATAACAATTAAAATAAGCCAACTAGAATATATATAGCTCCAGAATAATTAATAATGCAATTGGTTTAAAAATACTGTCACCCCATTGCTCATCGATTTGTTTGAGTGGGCACCAGTAATGTCTCCATTGTGAGACTTGTTACTGTTTTTGGCATAGTGAATACCTTACTGGTAGCTTGCCAGGCTCTGCCGTGCAAGCGAGATACTCTTGGTAGCTTGCCGGACTCCCTGAGAGGGGCGCAGGAATGGAACCTGGGTCGGCCATGTGCAAGGCGAATGCCCTACCCGCTGCGCTATCGCTCCTGCAAATAAGTAGGTCCTAAATAAACGTCAGAATTTTAAAATAAACAAAAATTTGAAACAAGTTTTAAGAAGAAAGTTAATAATACCTCTATAATATATAATTTTTATATTTTCTTATTGGAAAGTTCAAGTAAGTAAAAATAAATAACACAAAGTAAGGAACTGACTTCTGAGGTAAATACAACCAAAGAAGAATGAGACAGGGAGACTTGTCTTTTCTCACTGACAATTAATCAGATAAGATGATAAGTATCTCGTATCAGTTTTTTCTTTCATTTAAAAAAAAAGCTAAATTCACTCAAGAATAATTTACTTCAGTGTCTGATAAGAACTTTTGCATAGTACTTAAAGTAAAACCTCATAAATACTATCACTACCCAGAGTCTAAGACTATTAAGGTGAAGACAATTATTTGAAAATAAGCCCAGGTAGAATTTTTTGAGTCATTAGGAAATAATGGATTCAGCAATATTATATCTATTCTGTCATAGAAAATTACATATAAATGTGGTATATAGTTCATATATGCAATATATAATATATATAATAAATATGTGAAATGTGCACACACACTTTTCCCCTGTGCCAGGGATATATAATGTTCACAAACACACTTTTTCCCAGTGCCAGGGATTGAGCCCAGGTTATTGTACAAGGAAGGCTAATACTCTACCACTAAGCTACACCCTGCTTCATTACTCATAATTAAAAAACAAAACTTCCCCAAACCCCTATTTAAGAGATTGATTTGTGTAATATTCCCCAATGAATTTGTTCAATATTAATTGTGTATCTCTTCAGCAGAGTGTTTTGAAACCTGATTGTGGGAAGGGAAGTTGAGAGAAATAAATATTACAGTGTTGTGATTCAATTGCAGTAACAGCAAAATGCAGGCAAAGTGATCCATAACTTGTTTTAGTATATTGGTTCCTCTGCATCCATTTAAGAAGCAGGATATTTATGAGAGAACAGTGTATGTAGTAGAGAAAAAGAGAAGTATGAATGGTCAGAGAAGATCAAGGTGTTTTGCAGCCATACTTACATCATTTCAGTCAACATAACAGGGTGCTCTGGGGCTAAAATGTCCTGTCAGCATCTAAAGATCTGGTCCTCTGTGCTTGCACAACAGTCAGATAAGATTATAGATGTGTCACTTCACCTGGGGAAAAGTGTGACCTTAAGTGAGGTAGTTCCCTGGAGCTTAAATGACACAAAGATACTCTCAGCTCAAAGTTGTCTGCTAACAAGAATCTACATACCCAGTGACAACTCCCTATATTAAAGGGTCTGGGACACATATTGATGTATTTAATGTGTCAGTTTCCAAGTAGCTAAGTGTAGGAGGCTATAAATTGGGAAATAAAGACTTTGTAGAAGAGAATATACTTAACTGGGAGATGAATAAGAAGAAATCAGGTTTAGAAAGTTGAAAATAATCTTTGAGACAAAAAGGTAAGTTTGAAACTCTCTAAAGGAAAATAGCATGCTATATAAAGGAGTAGAGTACAAAGAATCTGAGTTTAGTTGATGTAACCCAAGGGTTTTAAGAGACAAGGGCCAGTGTTGGAGAGACAAACTTGGTTAAAGAAAGACCTGTTGTCAATCAATGACAGGTTGTTTTTTTGACAATCCAAGTTTCTCTTTCTATAGCAATGTATGTGAAAGGCTATCCAAGTAATATTTTGTATTAAAATACTAAATCATTGAGGTCCTTGTAGAACAGTTGTGGTTAGAAGTTTTATAGGAAATTAGTCTCTCAAAAGTGGTAAAATTTAGTTATCTTTAATCTTCGAATATCTGTGAATATAAACAACAAAAAACCAGACATCATACCATATATTGCTATTAGACTATAATTCAACATATTGAGGCTTCATTGAAAAATATTTTTGTGATAAAATTCCTTTGACAGCAAAAATTTCTATATATAAATAGTATATTAACACTAGTGACAATTTCCTCCACTTGTTTGAGATTTTCTTTACTTCTATACAAAGCGGGTAGAGCAACATATTTTGAATTATATTTATTTGACTGGAAAACAGCTAACTTCCAGACTTTGAACATGGGAATATTTGTGTTCTTTCAGAATTAGAATTCCACAATGTGACTGGTGTCTCCAAATTTTATTATAGCCATAGTTCCTTTTGCCTGAGCTCATTACAGAGACAAATATCCATTAGTGACAGGTAACTTTTCATTCAAATGTGCCTGTACTACTGATGTCTGGGCCTCAGTGATATTCTATTTTGCACCTGAAATTAGTTTCTGTGTTACAGCTCTGAATGTGTGATAAGAAAAAAGATACAGTAATTTAGATAAACTCCACTAAATGGCTTGACTGAAATAAAAAGCTAAAACGGAGGTATAAATGGCTGAAGTGATTACGACTGTCAACTTCTCTGGGGTAATATTAGAGAATCAAATAGCTAATGGATTATTATCCATGAATAAGAGTTTGGGGATTTAATTAAAGATGTTCTATTATATTTTTCAAAGCCTATTTGAAGCTGTAAATCAAAAGACACAATAGCAGGAAACGCTGCCACTAAAAAAAAAAAATTAAAAAGAATGGATCTCTATCCATTTGAGAAATGTCTCTTTAAGGTGTCCATTCATATTTTACTTTACACATTGAATATTAAGAAATGAAAGGAACACTGTTACTTTAATGGTTTCCTTAAAGATGGTTGAACCACTGTTTGTATGCTTGCTTATTATTTATATATGGTTATCTTTTATACACAGGTCCATGTACACACGTGAGTACGTATATATTACATACGTTATTTTATTTAGTGAAAATATCATTTTTAAGTGGCTTTTCAAAAAAGCCACTGCCCAACAGGCTGGAGAGATATCATAAGGGCTGAAGCACTTTATGCAACCAACCACAACTAGATCCCTGGTAACACGTGGTCCCTTGAGCATCCCTGGGAACAACTCTGAACATAGAAGAGAGTTTAGCGCTGGCAGTGCTGGCTGCTCCTCCACCAAAAATTATAATAAATAAAACAAAATAAGTTTTCCACAATTAGATATTAGAAAATGATATTATAAAAATAAGTATCATTGTAAGAAACAATATAATTTAAAATGTATTTTCATAAATAGAATCATTTTACATACTTTAATATCTTCCTCCTTTCAATAAAACTTTCATTGTTATTAAAATAGGAAATGTTACCTGAGTTAATTACTTGGAAAAACTTACAATAGAAACAAATAAATATATACTAATGAACAAATGTCTCTAGGGTAAAATTATTTGATGTTCTTAACTCTAAAATGTAGGGTTTACCTTTCTATTCCCAGAATCTAGTTAAAGCTGATCTAGAAACCTTTCTTTTGATAGTGGTAGGGCACACCTATCAGTGTGCAGGATGTCCTGGGAATATTTGAGAATATTCAGCCTGGCAATCAGGGCCTGGTATTTAGTTCTTGGGTCCTGAAATGTACTGCAAGTATCACCGATGTCACCCTGGGACTGGTGGCCTTGACTAACAGAATGTGGCAGAAGTGTTGTCTTGTTGAATGAAGAACTTTGGTCACTCCTGCTTCTATCTCTTAAAGTCCCTCACTGAATGTAAATAGTCTGGTTGCTGTATTGGAAAGACTAAATGGAGAAACTATGATACAGCAAGGATTTAAGCGGACTCCAGAAGAGCCCAAACTTCTGCCTGAGCACAAAAGTCACAGACAGGTCAATGAAACCATTTTTGATTTACCATACCAGCCAAGTTTCTGATTGATACAAGTCACCCATTGTAGAGCAAAATCATTACCATCCTAAGACCTAGATGAAAGGGGGTTTTGTTTTATTTTGTCTTTTGTTTGGGGGTCACACACACTTGAGCATAAGGGCTTACTCCTGAATCTTCCTTCAGGGAGCACTCCTGGTGGTGCTCAGTGAACTATACTGGGTGCTGAGAATCTAAACCAGGTTGGCTACTTGCAAGGAATATATCCTATCCACTGTACTCTCTCGCTGGCTCCAAAAGGTGATGCTTTGGACACAATGTGTTGAAGTATTTGTTACAGAGCAATAGGCAACTAGAAATATTTTGAATTAAAATATAAACATGTACTCATATTGACTAATATTTATGAATTTGTGGAAGCTCTTATCTGTTGCAAATTATGTCAATTTTTCAAATTATGCTAATAAAATACTATACGGATTATATCTTCATTATGACTTGAATCAATATATCATCTAACTATTTTAGACTACTTAATCAAATAAATTTGATAATAAGTCTCAAATTCTTTCACTTTCACTGGTTTTACTTATGGTAATAGATGATGTGCCATTTAACATGTCACTAACTCATGTATATGTCTGCTTTAACTTCTGATCGACTAAACTGATAGAAGAGTATGACATAGTTTTATTAGAATTTTAGTTTTTCTTTAGAAAAGAAAAGCTAATGTTTTCCTAAAGATATCAAAGACCTCATAGACATTAAATTTAAAAATATTCTCAGACATATTGATGACAACCTTGACACACTGATAATTTAGACTAGATAATTTGCAATTGCCAGGAACTCTGTATATTCCGGAACTATTAGCAACATCCATGACTGTGCACACAGCTTGCAAATAACACCCTGAGAATCAAAATTGTCTCCAGACGACTGCCACATATCACTGGCAGGAGAACTGGAAGGTTGAATAAACCTAGTGGTTGAAAGACACTCTTTAGATTGTTTCATTTATCAGTTTTGCTAAATTTGCTCATGACTAGATATTATGAAGAATTTTATTTACATAAAATTTTTATATTATGTTATATATTTAAAATATATTTATTTTATTTATTTATTTATTTATTTTGCTTTTTGGATCACACCCGGTGATGCACAGGGGTTACTCCTCACTCAAGAATTACTACTGGTGGTGCTCAGGGGACCATATGGGATGTTGGGATTTGAACCCGGGTCAACTGCGTGCAAGGCAAATGCCCTACCCACTGTGCTATAGCTCCAGCCCCAAGATATTTATTTTAATTTGTAGTAGTTATAATTATTCCCTATTCAAATAAATATTTTATCTATACAATATCAGGTTGATACTTTAAGGAACACTATGCCTTGTTAAATATTAAAGAAAAATCCTAAAACAATTCTAGCTTAATTTCATTATTTTGTTATATGTATCTTTAGATAGTATTTAAATACTATCGACTCATGGATTAAAAACACATAAATGGATGAGCAAACAAAATTTTTCTTATATTGTGTTTTTGTTTTATTAAAGCAGTGTGATTTACAAAGTTTTTCATAGTTGAGTTTTAGACATACAATACTGCAGCATCAATCCCACCATCAGTGTTATCTCCACCAATGGTTTCAAGTTAATCCCATATTCCCTCTCCCCAGTCTGTCCTCTTGAAAGGCAACAAAGTTTGGTTGTTAAAGTTTGGATCTCTTGATTTCAATGTTGTTGACTCTGTGGTTTGGATATTTGCCTATCATTCCTTAGTACCACTTTTGTAGCTGACTCCCCTAACCTGGTCCCCTTTGTTTCTCATCTTTTTCTTCTTCTCCTCCCCTCCACTCATTCTTTACTTCTTTTCCCTATATTCTGAGGCCAAGGTTGATAAGACATCTTCACTTTAATTTAGACATTGCATTCCTTTATCCAGTTATTCTAAATACCACCTGTAAGTGATATTACCTTGTGTTTATCATTCCTCTGACTTTCTTCATTTAACATGGTATCTCCCAGTTCCATGGACATTGCTGCAATTGCATGATTTCATCATTCCTTACAGCTGTGTAATATTCCATTGTTTATATCACATCTTCATGATCCACTTATCTATTGGTGGACATCTAGATTGATTCTAAATGTTAGCTATTGTACTGAGTGATATAGTGAATAATGCTGTGCACATATTCTTTTGAATGAATATTTTTTATGTCCTGGGGATAGATATACAAAAGTGGAATTGCTGAGTGATATGGGTGTTCAATTCTGGTACCTTCCATACTGTTCAATACTTATTCAATTCTGAATACCTTTCATACTGTTCTCCACAGGGATCGGAATAGACATTCTCATTAGCAGTGGATGAGGGTTCCTTTTTCAATGCATCTCTGCCAACAGATTGTTTCCAATAGTTTTGATATATGCCATTCCCATTCTCAATGGCGTAAAATGATATTTCTTTTTTTTTAAGGTCACACCCAGTGATGCACAGGGGTTACTCCTGGCTCTCTGCACTCAGGAATTACTCCTGATGGTGCTCAGGGAACCATATGGGATGTTGGGAATCGAACCCAGGTCAGCCACGTGCAAGGCAAATGCCCTCTCTACTGTGCTATCGCTTCAGCCCCTCATTTTTATTTGAATTGGATTTCCCTAGTAAGTGATGTTGAACATTTTTTGCATGTGTCTGTCAGTCACCTATTGGTCTTTCTCAGAGAAGTGTCTGTTTCATTTTCTTTCCCTGTTTTTTGATGGGCCTTTTCTATTTTGTTTCTCTTCTTGTTGTTGATCTTTGTGAGTATTTTAGAGACCCTAGATATCAACCCTTTATTTGATGTGTTGAATGTGAAGATTTTTCTCACTGTTAGCTGCCATTTAGTTTTAGCCCATGTTTCTTTTTCCATACATAAACTTTTAAGTTTGATGTAGTCCCATTTGTTTAGTTTTTATTTGCCTTTGTCAATGGCATTGTATGGTTGAAGACTCCTTTGAGGTCTGAGCCTTGGAGAATTCCGCCTATACTTTTCTCAATGTACATTATAGATAAATGTGTGATCTCAAGGTCTTGGATCAATTTTGAGTTGACTTTTGTGTATGGATCCAGCTATAATTTCTTGCATGTAGTCATCTAATTCTCCCAACACCATTTGTTTAAAAGGCTGTCTTTATTCCAGTTCCTGCTTTCAGCTACTTTGTCAAAAATTAACTGGGCCAAATATTTGGGGGTTTATCCTTCATATTGTATTCTGACCCACTGGTCAGATAGTCTTTCTTTATTTCAGTATAATGCTATTTTGATCATCATGGCTCTATAGTATAGGTTAGAAGAGATGATAATAGGTGAGTATAGGTTAGTGTAGTTAGTATAGTATAGGTGAGCCTGCAAGTGTATGCCTCTGAATGGGCGTTCATCTGTGTAAGCTGCATATGCACGTGTGTGCATCTATGCATGTGAATAATCTGTGTGTGTGTCTGATCTTATGTTCCTCTGCATGTGGTGTGTTTGCATAAGTATATGTATGACTGTACAGGTGTGTGTGTCTACAAGTAAGTATATCTGCTGCACGTGAACCTGTGTGTGCCTTCTTGTATGTGTCTTTCCAGTTGTGAACGTAGATGAGCATGTCTTTCTAACTTGTGCATGTATCCAATTCTCACAACACTATTTGTTGAAAAGGCTCTCTTTATTTTGTCTCTGTTTTGTTTCATGCTTTCAGCTACTTTATCAAAAATTAGCTGACCATAAATATGAGGGGTTATTCTTGATATTCTATTCTGACCCACTGGTCAGAGTCTTTGCACTTGTACATGTATATCTATATAAATGTGTAGATGCATACACAGATAAACACAAACAAAAATGTACAGAACATAGAATCTTTAAACACATACTAGCACAAACAGATACCCTCAGATGTGCACACACCAACATGCCTACATGTACATACACACATAGATGCTCATGCACAAACACAACGCACACATGCAAATAAACTCATAGATTTAAGCAAATGTAGATGCAAATTAAATAGTGACATGCCCCTCAGTTTCTTATTTTTCAATGTGATTTTGACTATGAGGGGTCTTTTAAGAATTCACACAAACTTTATAATTGACTGTTCTCAGTCCTTGAAGAATGTTATCTGAATTTGGATAGGATTATATTAAAGGAGCGATAGCAAAGTGCGTAGGGCATTTGCTTTGCACATGGCCGACCTGGGTTTGATTCTCCCGAACCTCTTGGAGAATCCGGCAAGCTCACGCTGGAGCAAATCGATGAACAACAGGATGACAGTGCTACAGTGCTACAGAAGTTTAGGTAAGATGGTTGATTTGATTGTGTTAATTCTACTGGCCAGTGAGTATAGACTGTTTTTCCATTTCCTAAGGTCTTCTTTAATTTATTTGAGTGTTTTGATGTTTTCATAGTATAGGTCTCCCATCTCCTTTGTTAAGTTGATTCCTAAGTACTTGATAATTTTGTATGCTATTTAATATGAGATGGTGTTGGATTACATAGGGTTGTCCTTGCACCTCCTTAGGTTTATTGAGCCACTCCCACAACAGTGCCCCTGAGGCACACCCAAATCCATCAGGCACTAATAATCCTAAATTGCTTTTCTCTTTCCTTTATGTGATTTTCATGGCCTGTTTAGCAATGTCGTTTTTTTGTATAGACACAGGAAGATAGTCCATGCTATGCTTTTGTAACATGGGAGTTAATTGACTCCAAATAATGTTTAATCCTGAGTATCCATATTTATTTGACTTAAGCCTCAGTTTCCCTTAGTTCCTAGCACTCCAAAAGTGGGGTCCTGCCGAAGGGACTGGATGGACTCAGGCCAAGCTATAAGCTATCCTGGCATCAAAAGAAGACAAACTAAGTACCATAAGTATAATAAGTTAAAGCACAGTCATGGAACAAACTATATTATGACCTAAAAAGAAATAATTGAATAAGGACCCTGCTGGGGTTAGAAAAGACTAATCTGGCCTGAGAACTGTGGTCTAGAATATAGCATGAGATGACCCCAGGAAGAGCCAACCTTTAAGCTTAATATATCTCTTACTGTGTTCATACAAAATGAATAGAAATATTATAAGAAATAAATTTACTATGATTATTTAGATGGATTACTAGTTGAGGAAAGGAGAAAGCAATACACCCTGGATAGAATCCTACCCTTGGGATTGAGTGGATCTCCTAGTAATCTGGAGTGTTGCACCCTCAGATGAGATTTTTACCTTGAGTTAATCTCCTAAAGGAGTGGCTTTACCTCTGTTTGTTGTTACGACAATGTTCAACCCCACCTATGTGTACTCCCACCCTTCATGATTCCTATATAATAAGTATGTTGTAAGGTGAAAGGATGAGAGGATGAGAACTGAGACTTTGGGACTCTGGGACTTTGGGACTAGAGGGAGGACGAGACATTGAAGATAGAGGATGAAAACTGATTCTTTGGGACTTTGGGATTTTGAGGACTAAAAGGAAGACTAGATGATGATGGTGACTGGAAGTAGAGGACTATGAAACTACTAGAAGATGAGGAAGAAAATATAATGGGGCAGAGGACTTTGAAGTCCACTAGGAGACTGGATGATGGAACTATGACGGCTGGGACTACGATCAAAATTATGACTACAATTGAGCTGAAAGGGGAGAAATCAAACTATGCTGAGTAATGGAGATAAATAAACTGTCTACCAACGAGCCTGTGGCCCAATTCCTGTTTCTCCATTCACCCATCCTTCATCTGTCCATTGCCGTCATCTGGCGGCTCTTGGCCACTGATTGCTCGAGTTCCCTGAGTGCCCACAGTACCTGTTCTCTTGAAACTTACAGGAATGACTTTTTGATCATTTTTTCTTCTGATTCACTAGTTTTATAGAGGAATGCAAGATTGTGTGTGTGTGTGTGCGCGTGCGTGTGTGTGTGCGTGCATACATACACATCTGTATTGAATTTGTAGCCAGCGACGTTGCTGTATTGCTTTATTGTTTTGAGGAGTTTTTGATTGGACTCTTTAGGGTCTTGAATGCATATCACCATGTCATCTGAAAATAGAGATAGTTTGTATTCCTTTGATTTACATTTTTCCCTCTGATTGCTGTTGCCAATACTCCTAATACTATGTACATTAAGAGTGGGAATAGTGGGCATTCTTGTCTTGTAGCTGGTGTTAATGGGAATTCTTTCAGTTTTTCACCATTAAGAATAATACTGACAATAAGACTTTTATAGTCAGTTGTTACTAACTTGAGGAAGATTCCTTCCATCTCTGTTTTACTGGGGATTTTTCTAAATCATAATTGGGTCTTGGAACTTGTCAAAAGATTTTCTATATCAAATTGGTATGACCGTATAATTTTTATCTTTCCTTTTAATAAGTGGTATATTAATTCATTTCCATATATTAAGCCATCCTTACATCCCTGGGATGACTCCCACTGATCATGCTGATGATTTTTTTTTTTGATGTGCTTTTGAATTTGGTTTGCTAAGATTTTGCTGAGGATTTTTGCTTTGATGTACATCAAGGAAATTGGTCTGAAATTTTCTTTTTTTTAATATCTCTATTTGCTTTGGATATCAGTAATTCTAGCTACAAAGAAGGTGTTAGGAAGAATTCCTGTTTCTTTAATATTTATGAGAAACTTAAGGTCTGGCAACAGTAAGTCTTTTCTGAATGTTTGATAAAAATCACCCATAAACCCATCTTGGTCAGGACATTATTCTTGGGGAGAATTTTTATTACTGCTTCAATTTCCATTCTTGTGATTGGTCTGTTCAGTCTGTCTACTTCTTCTTCAATCAATTTTGGAAGATTTTATGTTTCAAGGAATCTGTACATTTATTCTAGGTTCTCTGAATAGAGTCATTCATAGTAAGGTCTTATAATGTCTTGGATTTCTGGGGCGTTTGTTGTAATTTCTCTCCTTTCATTGATGATTTGGTTTATTTGAGATCTTTCTCTTTGTTTTTCTCATGAGTCAAGCAAAAGGTTTGTCTGTCTTGTTTATTCTTTCCAAGATTCAGCTGCTGATTTCTTCTTCTTCAATTAATTGTATTGCTTTCTTGGTTTCTATATTGTTGATTTCTGCTCTGATTTTTATTATTTCTTTTGGGTTTGTTGTTTATTCTCCAGATATCCAAGGTGTGCATTTAGGTTGTTTATTTTATCTTTTTCTTCTTTTCTTATATGGGCCTGTATTGCTATGAGTTTCCCCTAAGCACCGCTTTTGCTTTGTCCCGCAGATTTTGGTAACTTGTGTCTTCATTATCATTAGTCTTATAGAATCTTTTTATTCT
Organism: Sorex araneus; assembly: GCF_027595985.1. Lineage (NCBI taxonomy): Eukaryota > Metazoa > Chordata > Mammalia > Eulipotyphla > Soricidae > Sorex > Sorex araneus. The sequence continues at coordinate 63,083,327 of NC_073302.1, read as the reverse complement.
ATCTTAATTTCCTCTTTGATCGTCTGTTACACAGGAACATGTTGTTCAATCTCCAGGTGTTACATTTTAACCTCGTCTTCTTTCTTATGGTTAATTTCTATCTCAATGGGCATTGTGGTCTGATAGGAGGTTGGGTATGATTCTTATGTTTGTGAATTTGTTTAAGTTAAACTGATGTCCTAAAATATAATCTATTCTGGAGACTATTCTGTGTGCACTAGAGAAGAACTATGAATTTGGCATTTTGAGGGTGGAAATTCCTGTATAAATCCATTATTCCCATATCTTTTAGTACAAATAAATGAATTTAATTTCACCATAATAGAGAAGAGAGGCATCTTCTAATATTTTACAAGTTTAGTTGATGACACCAAATTGGCATCAGCTTTCTAATTAGACTCTTTTATGGGTGATAAAAAGTAGTCAAAAACTATCATATTTATCTCTCTGACAATCCTAAAATCATGTTTTGAAAACTTTTACCATTTTAGCATGTATGTCCATGTTTACCTTCACATAGAGATAATAATAAATGTAGTTTTTTATGCATTCCATGAAGAATCATTTGGTTTTCTTTGGAACTAGGAAAAATTATCCTCCATATTTACTTTTTTTTTTGTCGTGGATAGTTACATCTTAGTGGTAGGACTCAATACCTATTTTATATATTTTAATGTTTCAAACAGCAGAGTTATTAATAGAATTATTTTATATTTTTCATAAAAAATTCCTAGGATTGTTCCAGATTAAGGTACTTCATACTTACTTAACACATGTAAGTATGAAGAAAATAAACTCAATATGGCAAGCCTTTCCATTAATTTTTAATTTATGTAACTAGTCTTTAGTCCTTCAGAAAAAAAACAGAACAGTATACCTGACCAATGAATGTATTATTATAGATAAAAATACACAATATATATATATATAAATTCACAGAATAACTTTAGAAAACTAAATTTAGCATTACATTAAAACACTTAAACATCATTGTTATTTAATAATTAACTTTGAGTTTCATAGAAGTTCTATATTTGAAAATCAACAAACATGTAATCTAATGATCAAAAATCATATGATTATTTTATTAGATCAAAAATCTTTGGCATCAAACGTATGATAATGATAAAATCGCTCATCATTGGCTATGAAGAATCATTGCTTAATACAGTAGAATTAATGCACAACAAACCCACAGTCAACATCATACTCTACAATGAAGGCAAGGAAGCTTTTTTTTTTTTTTGAGAAAAGGAATAAGAAAGGAGTGTTGGAGTTGGAAAACTTGTACAAATGTTATGAAAGCAGCCTAGTATGTGACTGGGGCTACTACAGCCCTGGTTTGAATTGCCCAGCACTGTATGTTCCATAATTCTCATCAGTTGTCTTTTCTTGAAAACCATAATGCCCCAAAGCGAGGGGGGGGAAGGGAGAGAGACAGACAGACAGATGGGAGAAGAGGCAGAGACAGAAAGACAGACAGAGACAGAAGGAAACAAAATCAGAGAAAAAGAAAGTAAGTGCCTGCCATATAGACAGGCTGGGGGGAGGGAATGGGAGGGAAACAGGACATTGGTGTTGGGAAATGTACAGTGGTGGAGGGATGGCTATTGAAACATTACATGACTGAAACCCTACCATGACTAGCCTTGTAACTCTATCTCATAGTGACTCAAAAAAAGAAAAAGGAAGAAAGAAAACAATTTAAATAGAGAACAAACAATTTTGTCTTTTCATTATGCTTCTTTTTTGTAACACACACATGAAGTAGTTGTCAGACAGAAAACTCTCCTTTTAAAGTGCTAAACTCTGTCTTTTATCCAACTTGCTTCACACCTCCTGAGAGGTTCACAAGATTTTCACTCAGTAATAATCAATGTGGCCTTTGGCAAATCACTTGATTCCCCACTCCCCTCCATCTCAATTTTTGTCATTAATTTATTCCTTTAATTTCTTCCTTGAGAACCTATTATTGAACAAGCCAATGTCATTGCCAGTAATGACATTGAAGGTACAAAATAAACAAGTCAATATTCTTAAGGGATTTCTAGTAAGCACACACACACACACACACACACACACACACACACACACACACACAATTCGCTTAAGAAATAAAACTTGCCATTTAATGACAATTGCCTCATGTGCAGAATAAGGCAGGGGATTCACTCTTAGAGGGTATTTCATTAGAAGACTGACTGAAAGAGTAAGTATCAAACAAAAGCCCAGAGAGGATGAGAGAGCCAAGGAACTGGAGAGAGGGAAGAGGGAATATTACAAGAAAAGAGCAAGATAGGCCAATAGACATTGTGGTGAGAAAGTGCCTGACCTTGCTCAAGAAATGGGTGGGTGGTCAAGGGCCACTGGGTTAGATTACAGAAAGGGCTAAGTGGGCAGAGGTGAGTCCAGAAAAGTGCTCAGGACCTAGACAGCACAAGGCTTACTGCTGCAGTGACTTTTATTTCCTATTAGATGTGCAGCCATTGACAGATTTTTGAGCACTCATCTAAGGATCAGATACAGAAGAGAAGAAAATAGATTGACCTTTACCTATGTTGCATTATTATTTTTAGTTTTTATTTATTTAACCTTTTATTGAATAAAATCAGTTTATATTCCATCTCTTTCATATACAATGAGTAAGAGATACATTTAAGATGCAGGCATATGAACCAATTGCAATACGGTTCAGAGAAAGGCAGAGAATTTATTGTTTTTATTGGAAGGGAGGTGGACTAAGAGAAACAAATACATAGTGACACAGGTGTGATTAAGAAACAGAGTGACTAGTAGATACTTCAGCTAGTAATTGCCTC